>NC_059357.1:21391080-21519829 GCF_019703515.2 Myxocyprinus asiaticus | reverse complement strand
AAATAAAGATTATCTAGAATCAGTTTTCTGCAAACTCATGTACAGTAAACAGTGAAGAGCATGTGAGTGTGAATATAATCACTGTGTAATGGTGTGTAAGTTCCCTCAGGTCAGATAGCAGTTGTCTGTTTCTGCTCCGTTTCAGTAGTGACAAAGAAATGTGTTTTGCTATTGACCAGCATTCATGCACTTGCTGCAAGCCTCCCTTTAAGAGTGTGTGCTGTGGATCTAAGAAAATTGTGTTGCATTAACTGCAGAGCTACACTGCCTGACCAAAAAAAAAAAAAATCGCCGTTTGGATTTAAATAAGCAGATACTTAAGAGCCTATGACTGGATCATTATTGCAGGGATTAATAGTTTCAGCTGGCAACAATTCTTTTAATCCTAACTGATGCAGTGTGTAGCTTCATTTCTTAAACAACCATGTCAGAAGATGTATCCCATTGTCATGTAAAAGATGTTAATATGTTTTGGAAGGGGCAAATTATTGGCCTGCATCAAGCAAAGAAAACAAATCACTGGAATTGGGTTAAAAACTGTCCAACACATTATTAAAACCTGGAAGGATAGTGGTGAACCATCTGCTTCACGGAAGAAATGTGGTCGGAATAAAATCTTGAATGATCGTGATGGGAGAAGTCACATTCTAAAACAAAAATCGACAGTAGAACTCACAGCTAAGTTTAATAGTGAAAGTAAGAGCATTTTCATGTTCTGAATATACCAAATGACCAGGTTATCCCATCAATGGGTTTTTTTCTTCCCTGACGGCACAGACATATTCCAAGACGACAATGCCAAGATTCATCAGTCTCAAATTGTGAAAGAGTGATTCAGGGAGCATGAGGAATCATTTTCACACATGAATTGGCCCCCATAGAGTCCTGATCTTAACCCCATTGAAAGTCTTTGGGATGTGCTGGAGAAGACTTTATGGAGTGGTTCAACTCTCCCGTCATCAATACAAGATCTCGGCCAAAAATGAATGCAACTCTGGAAGGAAATAAATGTTGTGACGTTGCATAAGGTTGTCGAAACAATACCACTATGAATGTGCACCATAATCAAAGCTAAACGCGGTCCAATGAAATATTAGAGTATGCAACTTTTTTTGTGGCCAGGCAGTGTATTATGGTAAAGAGAGTATCAGCGTGAGTGTGTGAGAGAGAGAGAGAGAGAGAGAGAGAGAGAGAGAGAGAGAGAGGGTGGGACTAGATACTAGTAGAGAATATTATTTAGGTTTGTAAACAGGTGTAAATGGGGCCTGTTGTTGCTCCCTGCACCCCAGTTCTGTTCTATTCATATATATGTGTGTGTGTGTGTGTGTGTGGGCAGGTTTAAGTGGTTTTTTTAGGGTACAAACTGGTAATTACAAGGGTATTATGCTATAAATGTGGTTTATGAGGACATTTCTAGTGTCCCCATAAATCAAATCACTTAAAAAAAAATTTTTTTTTGACAAAATGTTTTATTGAAAATATAAAAATGCAGAACGTTTTTTTGTGAGGGTTGGGTTTAGGAGTAGGGTTAGGGGATAGAATCTATAGTTCGTACAGTATAAATTATGTCAATGGAGAGTCCTCATAGTGATAGCTGCACCAACGTGTGTGTGTGTGTGGGGGGGGGGGGGTGCAGGTTTAAGTGGTTTACGAGGACTTTTTTTTAGGTTATAAATGGGTAATTACAAGGGTATTATGCTTTAAATGTAGTTTATGAGGACATTTCTAGTGTCCCCATAATTTAAATCACTTAAAAAAAACATACTAGACGATGTTTTATTGAAAATGTAAAAATGCAGAGTTTTTTGTGAGGGTTAGGTTTAGGGGTAGGGTTAGGGTTAGGGGATAGAATCTATAGTTTGTACAGTATAAAAATCATTATGTCTATGTAGAGTCCTCATAATGATAGCTGCACCAACATATGTGTGTGTGTGTGTGTGTGTGTGTGTGTGTGTGTGTGTGTGTGTGTGTGTGTGTGTGTGTGAAATAGAGAGAAGGAGAGAGAGACGAAAGAGAGAAATCTTGCACAAATCCAATCTGGCATTGCCAATGCACTGCATCATCTGCCTGGATGCAAGAACGTTGTGAATACCATTTGTTTTTATATAATGGTGGGGACTTTCCATTGACTTCTATTGTTTGTTTATCAAGCCAAAGATATTTCTATCCTCTAACACTACACCTGCCCCTAAACCTAACCCACACAGAAAACGTTTTGAATTTTGACATTTTCATTTAGACGATTATTTTTTATGTTTATCATTATGGTGTGTGAACACAGTGAGAGAGAACACAGAAGAGCAGTCGCCAGTGCCGCACAGGGTCACAACACCTTGCCTAGGTGGCAGATACAACAACGTCAGCAGCTGTGCAACATTCCCATTGCAGAACAACAAAAATGTCTGATATGCTAACAGTGTATTTGCAAAGCGCACATCACACAATTTAATTATTATTATTATTAATATTACACAAAATATCAAAACAATGGTGATTTTAATGCATGAATTATTTAGATTAGCATTGGCAAAACCATTACAAATAGCATTTGAAATCCATTACAACACTATAATGGAAATCAAAACTGGACTTGATCTATTTATATTAATGTCCTTAACCTGGTAGACAAAGGCACTTACTTTCAGAAAAAACATTGTTCACCTATAAGCATTATCCATTCAAAACTTTCACCAAACACTCCATTCAGTAAATATCATTGCATATGTGTGGACTTATAAATGTTGCTTCAGCAAAACTATTATGGCTACATCAAGCAATCAGCAAAAGTAAGTATATTAATCCACAGTTGTAAAAAGGAAGCTTGTGAATTTTAAAATCTTATTACATTTTATTAGAAAATACCCTAATAATGTAATAGCAGAAACAATACAAAATATCATAATGATTTTAATGCATTCAGTTATTTAGATTGTCATTAAAAACATCACAAATAGCATTTGAAATCATTACAACACCATAAAGGAAATCAAAACTGTTTCAAATGACCCCTAAAAAAACTTCTATAAGGTTTAATAGACTTCTGTTTATATCTGTTTATATTACTGTCCTTAAAGGGATTGTCCACCCAAAAATGAAAATTCTGTCAAAAAAATTTTCTTGAAACTTTTTAGAAAAATATTTCACCTCTGTAGGTCCATACAATGCAAGTGAATGGGTACCAAAATTTTGAAGCTCCATAAGGAAGTGTAAAAGTAATCCATATTACTCCAGTGGTTAATTCCATATCTTCAGAAATGATATAAAGGTGTGGTTAAGAAACAGATCAATATTTAAGTCCTTTTTACTATTAATCTCCACTTTCACATTCTTCTTTTGTTTTTGGTGATTTGCATTTTCGTGCATATCACCATCTTCTGGACAGGAAGGAGAATTTATGGTAAAAATGCACTTAAATATTGATCTGTTTCTCACCCAACTTATCATATCGCTTCTGAAGATATGTATTAATTCACTGGAGTCTTATGGATTACTTTTACGCTGCCTTTATGAGATTTTTGGACCTTCAAAATGTTGCTATTTATTCACATGCATTTGTATGAACCTACAGATCTGAAATATTCTTCTAAAAATCTTTGTTTGTGTCCAGCAGAAGAAAGAAAGTCATACACATCTGGGATGGCATGAGGGTAAGTAAATTGAGAATTTTTTTTTTTTTTTTTGGCTGGGTGAACTATCCCTTTAACCTCACAGAAAAATACGCTTTCTTTTAGAATATCATTGTTCACCAATGCATTGTCCATGCAAACCCCACCATACACTCCATTCAAGTAAAAATAAGAAAAGAGATACATAGTATTTCACCCCATCTCAGCATCAGAGGTATCTATTCACTCTTCACTAGATAATCAAATACCTAAACATGTTAACATGCCAAAGCAACTCAACAAAAAATGTAATACACTAAATGAGGACACATACATAAGCACAGCTCTCATGGGGTAATTGGTACCACTCAGTGCTTGCAGCAGATCACTGCACTGAATCAGCATGAAAAAAAAAATAAAAAATCAATAGGATCATTTATATGAAAAACAAAGAGTGGTGGATAGGGTTTAATTATAAATCAATTGATAAAATTCATTTACTAAAAGCATCTCATTTAATGTAAAAAATGTGCAGGCTTCTGCTGTACACATTCTGGAGGACAGGTAGTTCACAAGAGAAAATGTCAAATCTGGCCACTAATCTGCTAAGCAAGCGTGTTAGTGAGACAGAGAGGGAAAGGTAGAGAGCTATGTGCAGAGGGGGGACAGAGGGAGGGGAAGCACTCTGAAACGTCACATTAATGTATTGCCTGCAGCCCCCTCCCTCTTTCTCTCTCTCTTTCTTTCAACCCCTCTCCCTCTTTTGCCTTACTGCACCATAATGACATGAACCAGCAAATACCCAAGGTGGAAAACTGATGGAGGATGGGTGGAGAAAAGAAATGGGTAGGAGAAAGTAAAAGAGAGAGATGCAGTAACAGTCGTTTGGTCCACAGAGAATCCATCCGTGCAGTGCAGCATCTAAAATTTTAAATGCAAACAACCTACTTTGAGTGTCTGTGGAGATATATACAGGGTTAGGGGGTGTGACAGTAATTGTGAGCAATAGAATAGAGCAATCCTGATAAAAAAAGACATAAAATGAATGTAGAGAGAAGTAGAGAGGAGATGTGAAACAGAGGGATTTGAATTAGGGATGTGAAAGAGGGAAGTGAAGATGAAAATGCAGAGGAGGGAATGGAGATATGGGAGGAGAGGGAGAAGTGAGAGAGAAAAAGCTATTGGTGGCTCTTTCTGCTGTGTAAGGAGCTGCTTTATGCGCTCAACACTGATTGGTTCAGTATTCTGTGCAATGGCTGGTGCGGGGCTTTGTAAAAATGGCACAGACACCTGCCAGATACTCCTCTTTCCTGCAGCACGCAGCCAAGGCCACAGCGTTACTGTAGGCTGCCAAGCAGAGATCCCCCATATCGTCAGCGAAAAGCTCTTGTGCAGAGGAAGCTGGAACAGTAAGGAGCACCGTCTCTCACTACAATCACACATAAACACCTACACTGCAAAACGTTCTAACAACTACAATCAGGAGTCTGAGAAAAATAGTTTAGGGAAATAACTGGCAAGCATAAGGTTATATTTAAGCAATATCAAGTGTGCAGAAACTGTGCTGCCTGCAGGTTAATGTCGAGTGACTTGCATTTCAGGCAACATATTGCCAGTTTATTTTTCTGCCAAGAAAAATAGTTGCAATGTAGCCAAAGCATCAAAATTTGAGTATCACCAAGCAACAAATACCACAAACACAGATAAGCAGAGTGATACAAAGAGCGAAATGTCACAATTCTGTTGTATAATGTTTGAAGAGTACTGTTAAAAAGTACTCCTGAATCATCACTTGTCAAATTAAATTAGAGGACTGGAGGACCCATATATAAGAGCTTTTCCACCATCAGCCAGAATGGTTCTGAGAACGGTGAGTAACGATTCCAGTAGCATTTCCAATTGAGCACAATTTGTTACGGTAAGATTACAATCCATTCTTGGCCAGTAATTATCAGCATGGTTAGTTAACCAAATTCAGACAGAGAACCATGAAACGTACTTTAGTGTACACATTAAAGGGATAGTTCACCCAAAAATTTAAATTCTCTCATCATTTACTCACCCTCATGCCATCCCAGATGAGTATGATATTCTTTCTTCTGCTGAACACAAACAAAGATTTTTAGAAGAATATTTCAGCTCTGTAGCTTTTTGCCCATGCAAAAATGCCATTTTGAAGCTCCAAAAAGCATATAAAGGCAGCATAAAGTAATCCATAAAACTCCAGTGGTTAAATCCATATCTTCAGAAGTGATATGATAGGTGTGGGTGAGAAACAGATCAATATTTAAGTCCTATTTACTATCAATCGCCACTTTCACATTCTTCTTCTTTTATTTTTGGTAATTTGAATTTTTCGTGCATATCGCCATCTACTGGACAGGAAGGAGAATTTATTGTATAAACACATTTAAATATTGATCTGTTTCTCACCCACACCTATGATAACACTTCTGAAGATATGGATTTAACCATGCTGCCTTTATGTGCTTTTTGGAGCTTCAAAATGTTGGTACCCATTCACTTGCATTGTGAGGACCTAAATAGCTGAAATATTATTCTAAAAAACTTTGTGTTCAGCAGAAGAAAGAAAGTCATACACATCTGGGATGACACTATGGTGAGTACATGATGAGAGAATTTTCATTTTTGGGTGAGCTATCCCTTTTATAGCAGTACACAGTGACTTGGTAAGTACATATTATTTATTTAATAATATAAATGAAAGGGGAAAGGGAGCCCATGGTCCAAGCTAACTTAAAAACAAGCAAACCATGGCCAGGATCCAAATCTTTCACTTGCTGCACAGTAAAGAGTAAAAATAAACTGAAAAATGAATGTCTTATTGACAATGACTGGAACTGTCAAATTTCTTAGTAGCTAGTATTTTGCCATACTTTTGGCTGTTTTGACATTCTTATTTTTGGCACAGTGGTGAAAATACTGGAAATGGTGGGCATAACAGGATCGGTAAATGTCGCAAACGGATCTGAACTTGCTTCACATGTGCACCAGTGGCAGATCTTGGCATTCGCCAGTCCTTAGTGGTGCCCCGACAAGATAAGCTGAGCCCCCTGCATCATTGTTGGGAAGAAACGGTAGCTATTATCTTAAATGAATATTCCAGGTTCAATACAAGCTATGATCGATTGACATTTGTGGCATAATGTTGATTACCACAAAGATTAATTTCGACGGCTCCGGTAGCATTTCCACTTGAGCACGATTTGGTTCGGGAAGATTATAAACCCTTTTTTGGCCAGGAATCCTCAGCACGGTTAGCTAAGCGAACTCAGGCAGAAAATCGTACTGGTTGAACGGCTTAAGTGACGTGGCGACTCACGATGGTCACTTGCCTTGTCAGTCCATTCTAATCCTGACTTCACAGCAACACAGTTAAAAAATAAAGCGTAACCGAGCCTGGATCAGTACATAATGACGCAGTTCCGCAATGAGAACTGTTTGGTCCAAATGTGGAAGAGTGCCTAATGTTGTTTCAGCAAAAGTAATAACCAATAGAATGTATAATAAACACACAGATATAGGTAAAACTCTCTTATCAAACTCTCTTATTAGGTTTATTTTTTTGGAAACATTGCCTCTCAATGTGAGGTGTGAATACAGTAGGTGTGAAGTCATCCTTAACGTAGGCATTCTCAAAACACTTTTCATATTGATTTCATGCTGTCAGCTCAATTGCTGAGTCTACATAAATGTGGTTGAGAGAGAGAGTGTGAATGTGTGATAGTATTTGATTAGATTGTTTTCATTGAATATGAAAAAATCCTAGATTAGAAAACAAGTTAAGAGCAAAAGTGAATAGAAAGAGAGACAAAGTACTGCCGCAACAGTAGTAGAGCCATCTGGGAGGAAAGAAGGACAAACTGTGCTCGCTCTCTCTCTCTCTCTCTCTCTCTCTCTCTCTCTCTCTCTCTCTCTCTCTCTCTCTCTCTCTCTCTCTCTCTCTCTCTCTCTCTCTGGCAGAACACCCGACTGGAGAAGGCCCGAGAACCCCAAGGGATCAGCATCTGGTACCTCCATCAGCCAGAGAATGAGATAAACATTAAGGGGGAGTATGTTTGAAAATGAGAGAGAGATAAAAAGAAAAAGGTCAACAAACAAGCTATGCATTTGTAGCATAATACTGATTACCACAAAAATAAATTTTGACTCGCCCCTCCTTTTCTTTAAAAAAAAAAAAAAAAAGAAAGAAATCGAGGTGACAGTGAGGTACTTACAATGGAAGTGAATGAGGCCAATCCGTAAACGTTGAAATACTCACTGTTTCAAAAGTATAGCGACAAGATGTAAACAATATGTGTGTTAACATGATTTTATTGTGATAAAATCACTTACAACCTTTTCTGTGTAAATTTATATCCAGTTTTACAACTTAGTTCTCATGACGATGTAATGTCATAAACCCTAAAATGACTGTAAAAATGACGATTTAAAGAACTTCACAGCTCAAATGATACATGAGTTTTAACAGAAGAATTATGTAAGTGCTTTTATAAAATTATAAGCTTCACATTTCTGTTTTTAAACTCTCCAAAAATTGGTCACATTCACTTCCATTGTAAGTACCTCACTTTAACTTCGATTTTTGCTTTTTTTAAAGAAAAAGAGGGACAAGTCGAAATTATATTTTGTGGTAATTTCTTGTCTTCTCCATACTGTCTCTGTCAACAAAAAGATGCAAAGCACTCCTAAAAAGATTCAAAATTATAGTACACTTGTGCACCCAGACTAATGAACATTAACTACCATCTTACAAGCCCTCTGATTAAAATATAGTGTTTTTCCAAGGCTATAGGTTTATAATGGCCAGAGGAATCCAGTGACAAACACTGCATAGACAGAGGCAAACACAAACAATGAGGTCAGGCGGCATGTTTACTCTGGATCCCTCTATCACCATGTGGGCACGAATAATGATACAGGACAGAGCCTAATGGAAATTTAGCAAGACATTAATGGCAGCATACAGCAACTTGGTAAGTAGGCCTACATATTATTTGGAATTAATAATGTCGAAAGAAGGGAGCCTATGGTCCAAGCTAACTTAAAAACAAACAAACAATGGCTAGGATCCAAATCTTTCACTTGCTGCACAGTAAAGAGTAAAAATAAACTGAAAAAGGAATGTCAATTGTCAATAACTGGAAAGTTGTTGTTTTTTTGCTTGTAGAGTAGGGTGTCTGATCTTAGGACCACCACTATGTGTCAGAACACATGCTAACCACTAGCCCACAGTTCCAGAAACAGTCTAGTGTTGTTGTAGTATACTTTACTGTGTGATAATAATTTGTTGTACATTTCTTTACATTTAAAAAAAGTTGAATTCTCGTGGTATCAATTAAAGCAAAGACCTGAATCAATGTTCAAGGTGTTTACATGGCAAAACCAATTTGCTATTCATCTAACACAGGAGAAACACTGCTTATGTTACATCAATATGTATCATATCAAACATAACTCATTCAGCAGAGGCATGAAACAATATTCCATCTAGCCATGATGCTATTATGTCTAACACGCACACGCACACACACACACACCTACACACAGGCAGTGGTCAGTTCTGCCACTGTGGCAGAGCTCACTCTGTCTCTCTCACAGCTCAGCACTTTAACAGATTAATTACAGTTACTGACTGACGGGACAGGACAGAATGAACCCCTTCAAATCAGCACATGAGCAAAGCAGCAGACGCAGGGGCTCTTCCAAGCATATGCAGGCATAAGCAAATGATCAAGCTGATTACTTGTTTCGTTTGTGTGGCTTTTAAGGTGCACCCACTCATTTTCCTTATTAAAAGTTTAATGCATAAAGAAATTCATAGTAGTTTAAAAAAAATGTTTAAAATCATGTACTCACATGAGATTAAGTCATATTATTAGTAGCCTAATAAAAGATTATTTGACCAGCCAATTACTACTCGCTTTATCTTAGTAACTCCTTTGTTATTGGATACTTTCGCTTCATGTTTTTAAATTAATCACTGTTGACTCTGAGTAACATATTTTTACAATGGCATTGGTAGTTTACAACTGCTGTTTCTGTGTAATGCTACAGCTACACTGCTAGGTGTTAGTATAAATCCAAGACGACTGCCATATCAGATCAGTGCAACATAAACAAAAAATTACTGGGTGCACCATTAAGCATTCGTGCAACATAGACTGTGTGCATGAGAGAGAGCTAACCTCCACACATGTCTGTGGTGCAAGTGTGGTCTGGGGTGTCGTGACTGATTGCTCAGGAAAAGAAAAAGATGAACCTTTGAGACAGACGATGAGTACATTGCATAACAGTAGTTGATGTAGTGTGAGTGAGGTAGCTTGGGGATATAGACAAAAAAGTGAGCGAAAGAGTGAGAAATTCCATGGAGTTTTGTTTGTGAATGATTCATAAGTTCCCATTGATAAAACACTGAGAGGGTCTCTGCCTAATGGAAGACCACAAATTGACTCAACCTCCCATAGGATTCATCTATATCTGTCTTAGATTCAGATTCAGTCTCTCTCTGTCTCATCTCCACATACACATTTCTCTAAACTCTTCAGAAGTCTTGAACCTAACACAATGATACAATTGCAGAGAAAATAATTTACATAGCCTTTGGTACATAGCCTTAACCAGACAATTTAAAGGTAACAGCTAACTTTTTGAGGACTGTTGGTCAGCTAACTACAGGTTTGTTTTACTATTCATGCCAGTGCAACACCGGTCTTTTTGCCACCACTTTCTACTGTTTCTACTGTGTGAAAATAAAGATTATCTAGAATCAGTTTTCTGCAAACTCATGTACAGTAAACAGTGAAGAGCATGTGAGTGTGAATATAATCACTGTGTAATGGTGTGTAAGTTCCCTCAGGTCAGATAGCAGTTGTCTGTTTCTGCTCCGTTTCAGTAGTGACAAAGAAATGTGTTTTGCTATTGACCAGCATTCATGCACTTGCTGCAAGCCTCCCTTTAAGAGTGTGTGCTGTGGATCTAAGAAAATTGTGTTGCATTAACTGCAGAGCTACACTGCCTGACCAAAAAAAAAAAAAAAGAAAAAAGAAAAAAAAAAAAATCGCCGTTTGGATTTAAATAAGCAGATACTTAAGAGCCTATGACTGGATCATTATTGCAGGGATTAATAGTTTCAGCTGGCAACAATTCTTTTAATCCTAACTGATGCAGTGTGTAGCTTCATTTCTTAAACAACCATGTCAGAAGATGTATCCCATTGTCATGTAAAAGATGTTAATATGTTTTGGAAGGGGCAAATTATTGGCCTGCATCAAGCAAAGAAAACAAATCACTGGAATTGGGTTAAAAACTGTCCAACACATTATTAAAACCTGGAAGGATAGTGGTGAACCATCTGCTTCACGGAAGAAATGTGGTCGGAATAAAATCTTGAATGATCGTGATGGGAGAAGTCACATTCTAAAACAAAAATCGACAGTAGAACTCACAGCTAAGTTTAATAGTGAAAGTAAGAGCATTTTCATGTTCTGAATATACCAAATGACCAGGTTATCCCATCAATGGGTTTTTTTCTTCCCTGACGGCACAGACATATTCCAAGACGACAATGCCAAGATTCATCAGTCTCAAATTGTGAAAGAGTGATTCAGGGAGCATGAGGAATCATTTTCACACATGAATTGGCCCCCATAGAGTCCTGATCTTAACCCCATTGAAAGTCTTTGGGATGTGCTGGAGAAGACTTTATGGAGTGGTTCAACTCTCCCGTCATCAATACAAGATCTCGGCCAAAAATGAATGCAACTCTGGAAGGAAATAAATGTTGTGACGTTGCATAAGGTTGTCGAAACAATACCACTATGAATGTGCACCATAATCAAAGCTAAACGCGGTCCAATGAAATATTAGAGTATGCAACTTTTTTTGTGGCCAGGCAGTGTATTATGGTAAAGAGAGTATCAGCATGAGTGTGAGAGAGAGAGAGAGAGAGAGAGAGAGAGAGAGAGAGAGAGAGAGGGTGGGACTAGATACTAGTAGAGAATATTATTTAGGTTTGTAAACAGGTGTAAATGGGGCCTGTTGTTGCTCCCTGCACCCCAGTTCTGTTCTATTCATATATATGTGTGTGTGTGTGTGTGTGTGTGTGGGCAGGTTTAAGTGGTTTTTTTAGGGTACAAACTGGTAATTACAAGGGTATTATGCTATAAATGTGGTTTATGAGGACATTTCTAGTGTCCCCATAAATCAAATCGCTTAAAAAAAAATTTTTTTTTGACAAAATGTTTTATTGAAAATATAAAAATGCAGAACGTTTTTTTGTGAGGGTTGGGTTTAGGAGTAGGGTTAGGGGATAGAATCTATAGTTCGTACAGTATAAATTATGTCAATGGAGAGTCCTCATAGTGATAGCTGCACCAACGTGTGTGTGTGTGGGGGGGGGGGGGTGGGTGCAGGTTTAAGTGGTTTACGAGGACTTTTTTTTAGGTTATAAATGGGTAATTACAAGGGTATTATGCTTTAAATGTAGTTTATGAGGACATTTCTAGTGTCCCCATAATTTAAATCACTTAAAAAAAACATACTAGACGATGTTTTATTGAAAATGTAAAAATGCAGAGTTTTTTGTGAGGGTTAGGGGTAGGGTTAGGGTTAGGGGATAGAATCTATAGTTTGTACAGTATAAAAATCATTATGTCTATGTAGAGTCCTCATAATGATAGCTGCACCAACATATGTGTGTGTGTGTGTGTGTGTGTGTGTGTGTGTGTGTGTGTGTGTGTGTGTGAAATAGAGAGAAGGAGAGAGAGACGAAAGAGAGAAATCTTGCACAAATCCAATCTGGCATTGCCAATGCACTGCATCATCTGCCTGGATGCAAGAATGTTGTGAATACCATTTGTTTTTATATAATGGTGGGGACTTTCCATTGACTTCTATTGTTTGTTTATCAAGCCAAAGATATTTCTATCCTCTAACACTACACCTGCCCCTAAACCTAACCCACACAGAAAACGTTTTGAATTTTGACATTTTCATTTAGACGATTATTTTTTATGTTTATCATTATGGTGTGTGAACACAGTGAGAGAGAACACAGAAGAGCAGTCGCCAGTGCCGCACAGGGTCACAACACCTTGCCTAGGTGGCAGATACAACAACGTCAGCAGCTGTGCAACATTCCCATTGCAGAACAACAAAAATGTCTGATATGCTAACCGTGTATTTGCAAAGCGCACATCACACAATTTAATTATTATTATTATTAATATTACACAAAATATCAAAACAATGGTGATTTTAATGCATGAATTATTTAGATTAGCATTGGCAAAACCATTACAAATAGCATTTGAAATCCATTACAACACTATAATGGAAATCAAAACTGGACTTGATCTATTTATATTAATGTCCTTAACCTGGTAGACAAAGGCACTTACTTTCAGAAAAAACATTGTTCACCTATAAGCATTATCCATTCAAAACTTTCACCAAACACTCCATTCAGTAAATATCATTGCATATGTGTGGACTTATAAATGTTGCTTCAGCAAAACTATTATGGCTACATCAAGCAATCAGCAAAAGTAAGTATATTAATCCACAGTTGTAAAAAGGAAGCTTGTGAATTTTAAAATCTTATTACATTTTATTAGAAAATACCCTAATAATGTAATAGCAGAAACAATACAAAATATCATAATGATTTTAATGCATTCAGTTATTTAGATTGTCATTAAAAACATCACAAATAGCATTTGAAATCATTACAACACCATAAAGGAAATCAAAACTGTTTCAAATGACCCCTAAAAAAACTTCTATAAGGTTTAATAGACTTCTGTTTATATCTGTTTATATTACTGTCCTTAAAGGGATTGTCCACCCAAAAATGAAAATTCTGTCAAAAAAATTTTCTTGAAACTTTTTAGAAAAATATTTCACCTCTGTAGGTCCATACAATGCAAGTGAATGGGTACCAAAATTTTGAAGCTCCATAAGGAAGTGTAAAAGTAATCCATATTACTCCAGTGGTTAATTCCATATCTTCAGAAAATATATAAAGGTGTGGTTAAGAAACAGATCAATATTTAAGTCCTTTTTACTATTAATCTCCACTTTCACATTCTTCTTTTGTTTTTGGTGATTTGCATTTTCGTGCATATCACCATCTTCTGGACAGGAAGGAGAATTTATGGTAAAAATGCACTTAAATATTGATCTGTTTCTCACCCAACTTATCATATCGCTTCTGAAGATATGTATTAATTCACTGGAGTCTTATGGATTACTTTTACGCTGCCTTTATGAGATTTTTGGACCTTCAAAATGTTGCTATTTATTCACATGCATTTGTATGAACCTACAGATCTGAAATATTCTTCTAAAAATCTTTGTTTGTGTCCAGCAGAAGAAAGAAAGTCATACACATCTGGGATGGCATGAGGGTAAGTAAATTGAGAATTTTTTTTTTTTTTTTTTTTTTTTTTTTTTTGGCTGGGTGAACTATCCCTTTAACCTCACAGAAAAATACGCTTTCTTTTAGAATATCATTGTTCACCAATGCATTGTCCATGCAAACCCCACCATACACTCCATTCAAGTAAAAATAAGAAAAGAGATACATAGTATTTCACCCCATCTCAGCATCAGAGGTATCTATTCACTCTTCACTAGATAATCAAATACCTAAACATGTTAACATGCCAAAGCAACTCAACAAAAAATGTAATACACTAAATGAGGACACATACATAAGCACAGCTCTCATGGGGTAATTGGTACCACTCAGTGCTTGCAGCAGATCACTGCACTGAATCAGCATGAAAAAAAAATAAAAAATCAATAGGATCATTTATATGAAAAACAAAGAGTGGTGGATAGGGTTTAATTATAAATCAATTGATAAAATTCATTTACTAAAAGCATCTCATTTAATGTAAAAAATGTGCAGGCTTCTGCTGTACACATTCTGGAGGACAGGTAGTTCACAAGAGAAAATGTCAAATCTGGCCACTAATCTGCTAAGCAAGCGTGTTAGTGAGACAGAGAGGGAAAGGTAGAGAGCTATGTGCAGAGGGGGGACAGAGGGAGGGGAAGCACTCTGAAACGTCACATTAATGTATTGCCTGCAGCCCCCTCCCTCTTTCTCTCTCTCTTTCTTTCAACCCCTCTCCCTCTTTTGCCTTACTGCACCATAATGACATGAACCAGCAAATACCCAAGGTGGAAAACTGATGGAGGATGGGTGGAGAAAAGAAATGGGTAGGAGAAAGTAAAAGAGAGAGATGCAGTAACAGTCGTTTGGTCCACAGAGAATCCATCCGTGCAGTGCAGCATCTAAAATTTTAAATGCAAACAACCTACTTTGAGTGTCTGTGGAGATATATACAGGGTTAGGGGGTGTGACAGTAATTGTGAGCAATAGAATAGAGCAATCCTGATAAAAAAAGACATAAAATGAATGTAGAGAGAAGTAGAGAGGAGATGTGAAACAGAGGGATTTGAATTAGGGATGTGAAAGAGGGAAGTGAAGATGAAAATGCAGAGGAGGGAATGGAGATATGGGAGGAGAGGGAGAAGTGAGAGAGAAAAAGCTATTGGTGGCTCTTTCTGCTGTGTAAGGAGCTGCTTTATGCGCTCAACACTGATTGGTTCAGTATTCTGTGCAATGGCTGGTGCGGGGCTTTGTAAAAATGGCACAGACACCTGCCAGATACTCCTCTTTCCTGCAGCACGCAGCCAAGGCCACAGCGTTACTGTAGGCTGCCAAGCAGAGATCCCCCATATCGTCAGCGAAAAGCTCTTGTGCAGAGGAAGCTGGAACAGTAAGGAGCACCGTCTCTCACTACAATCACACATAAACACCTACACTGCAAAACGTTCTAACAACTACAATCAGGAGTCTGAGAAAAATAGTTTAGGGAAATAACTGGCAAGCATAAGGTTATATTTAAGCAATATCAAGTGTGCAGAAACTGTGCTGCCTGCAGGTTAATGTCGAGTGACTTGCATTTCAGGCAACATATTGCCAGTTTATTTTTCTGCCAAGAAAAATAGTTGCAATGTAGCCAAAGCATCAAAATTTGAGTATCACCAAGCAACAAATACCACAAACACAGATAAGCAGAGTGATACAAAGAGCGAAATGTCACAATTCTGTTGTATAATGTTTGAAGAGTACTGTTAAAAAGTACTCCTGAATCATCACTTGTCAAATTAAATTAGAGGACTGGAGGACCCATATATAAGAGCTTTTCCACCATCAGCCAGAATGGTTCTGAGAACGGTGAGTAACGATTCCAGTAGCATTTCCAATTGAGCACAATTTGTTACGGTAAGATTACAATCCATTCTTGGCCAGTAATTATCAGCATGGTTAGTTAACCAAATTCAGACAGAGAACCATGAAACGTACTTTAGTGTACACATTAAAGGGATAGTTCACCCAAAAATTTAAATTCTCTCATCATTTACTCACCCTCATGCCATCCCAGATGAGTATGATATTCTTTCTTCTGCTGAACACAAACAAAGATTTTTAGAAGAATATTTCAGCTCTGTAGCTTTTTGCCCATGCAAAAATGCCATTTTGAAGCTCCAAAAAGCATATAAAGGCAGCATAAAGTAATCCATAAAACTCCAGTGGTTAAATCCATATCTTCAGAAGTGATATGATAGGTGTGGGTGAGAAACAGATCAATATTTAAGTCCTATTTACTATCAATCGCCACTTTCACATTCTTCTTCTTTTATTTTTGGTAATTTGAATTTTTCGTGCATATCGCCATCTACTGGACAGGAAGGAGAATTTATTGTATAAACACATTTAAATATTGATCTGTTTCTCACCCACACCTATGATAACACTTCTGAAGATATGGATTTAACCATGCTGCCTTTATGTGCTTTTTGGAGCTTCAAAATGTTGGTACCCATTCACTTGCATTGTGAGGACCTAAATAGCTGAAATATTATTCTAAAAAACTTTGTGTTCAGCAGAAGAAAGAAAGTCATACACATCTGGGATGACACTATGGTGAGTACATGATGAGAGAATTTTCATTTTTGGGTGAGCTATCCCTTTTATAGCAGTACACAGTGACTTGGTAAGTACATATTATTTATTTAATAATATAAATGAAAGGGGAAAGGGAGCCCATGGTCCAAGCTAACTTAAAAACAAGCAAACCATGGCCAGGATCCAAATCTTTCACTTGCTGCACAGTAAAGAGTAAAAATAAACTGAAAAATGAATGTCTTATTGACAATGACTGGAACTGTCAAATTTCTTAGTAGCTAGTATTTTGCCATACTTTTGGCTGTTTTGACATTCTTATTTTTGGCACAGTGGTGAAAATACTGGAAATGGTGGGCATAACAGGATCGGTAAATGTCGCAAACGGATCTGAACTTGCTTCACATGTGCACCAGTGGCAGATCTTGGCATTCGCCAGTCCTTAGTGGTGCCCCGACAAGATAAGCTGAGCCCCCTGCATCATTGTTGGGAAGAAACGGTAGCTATTATCTTAAATGAATATTCCAGGTTCAATACAAGCTATGATCGATTGACATTTGTGGCATAATGTTGATTACCACAAAGATTAATTTCGACGGCTCCGGTAGCATTTCCACTTGAGCACGATTTGGTTCGGGAAGATTATAAACCCTTTTTTGGCCAGGAATCCTCAGCACGGTTAGCTAAGCGAACTCAGGCAGAAAATCGTACTGGTTGAACGGCTTAAGTGACGTGGCGACTCACGATGGTCACTTGCCTTGTCAGTCCATTCTAATCCTGACTTCACAGCATCACAGTTAAAAAATAAAGCGTAACCGAGCCTGGATCAGTACATAATGACGCAGTTCCGCAATGAGAACTGTTTGGTCCAAATGTGGAAGAGTGCCTAATGTTGTTTCAGCAAAAGTAATAACCAATAGAATGTATAATAAACACACAGATATAGGTAAAACTCTCTTATCAAACTCTCTTATTAGGTTTATTTTTTTGGAAACATTGCCTCTCAATGTGAGGTGTGAATACAGTAGGTGTGAAGTCATCCTTAACGTAGGCATTCTCAAAACACTTTTCATATTGATTTCATGCTGTCAGCTCAATTGCTGAGTCTACATAAATGTGGTTGAGAGAGAGAGTGTGAATGTGTGATAGTATTTGATTAGATTGTTTTCATTGAATATGAAAAAATCCTAGATTAGAAAACAAGTTAAGAGCAAAAGTGAATAGAAAGAGAGACAAAGTACTGCCGCAACAGTAGTAGAGCCATCTGGGAGGAAAGAAGGACAAACTGTGCTCGCTCTCTCTCTCTCTCTCTCTCTCTCTCTCTCTCTCTCTCTCTCTCTCTCTCTCTCTCTCTCTCTCTCTCTCTCTCTCTCTCTCTCTCTCTCTCTGGCAGAACACCCGACTGGAGAAGGCCCGAGAACCCCAAGGGATCAGCATCTGGTACCTCCATCAGCCAGAGAATGAGATAAACATTAAGGGGGAGTATGTTTGAAAATGAGAGAGAGATAAAAAGAAAAAGGTCAACAAACAAGCTATGCATTTGTAGCATAATACTGATTACCACAAAAATAAATTTTGACTCGCCCCTCCTTTTCTTTAAAAAAAAAAAAAAAAGAAAGAAATCGAGGTGACAGTGAGGTACTTACAATGGAAGTGAATGAGGCCAATCCGTAAACGTTGAAATACTCACTGTTTCAAAAGTATAGCGACAAGATGTAAACAATATGTGTGTTAACATGATTTTATTGTGATAAAATCACTTACAACCTTTTCTGTGTAAATTTATATCCAGTTTTACAACTTAGTTCTCATGACGATGTAATGTCATAAACCCTAAAATGACTGTAAAAATGACGATTTAAAGAACTTCACAGCTCAAATGATACATGAGTTTTAACAGAAGAATTATGTAAGTGCTTTTATAAAATTATAAGCTTCACATTTCTGTTTTTAAACTCTCCAAAAATTGGTCACATTCACTTCCATTGTAAGTACCTCACTTTAACTTCGATTTTTGCTTTTTTTAAAGAAAAAGAGGGACAAGTCGAAATTATATTTTGTGGTAATTTCTTGTCTTCTCCATACTGTCTCTGTCAACAAAAAGATGCAAAGCACTCCTAAAAAGATTCAAAATTATAGTACACTTGTGCACCCAGACTAATGAACATTAACTACCATCTTACAAGCCCTCTGATTAAAATATAGTGTTTTTCCAAGGCTATAGGTTTATAATGGCCAGAGGAATCCAGTGACAAACACTGCATAGACAGAGGCAAACACAAACAATGAGGTCAGGCGGCATGTTTACTCTGGATCCCTCTATCACCATGTGGGCACGAATAATGATACAGGACAGAGCCTAATGGAAATTTAGCAAGACATTAATGGCAGCATACAGCAACTTGGTAAGTAGGCCTACATATTATTTGGAATTAATAATGTCGAAAGAAGGGAGCCTATGGTCCAAGCTAACTTAAAAACAAACAAACAATGGCTAGGATCCAAATCTTTCACTTGCTGCACAGTAAAGAGTAAAAATAAACTGAAAAAGGAATGTCAATTGTCAATAACTGGAAAGTTGTTGTTTTTTTGCTTGTAGAGTAGGGTGTCTGATCTTAGGACCACCACTATGTGTCAGAACACATGCTAACCACTAGCCCACAGTTCCAGAAACAGTCTAGTGTTGTTGTAGTATACTTTACTGTGTGATAATAATTTGTTGTACATTTCTTTACATTTAAAAAAAGTTGAATTCTCGTGGTATCAATTAAAGCAAAGACCTGAATCAATGTTCAAGGTGTTTACATGGCAAAACCAATTTGCTATTCATCTAACACAGGAGAAACACTGCTTATGTTACATCAATATGTATCATATCAAACATAACTCATTCAGCAGAGGCATGAAACAATATTCCATCTAGCCATGATGCTATTATGTCTAACACGCACACGCACACACACACACACCTACACACAGGCAGTGGTCAGTTCTGCCACTGTGGCAGAGCTCACTCTGTCTCTCTCACAGCTCAGCACTTTAACAGATTAATTACAGTTACTGACTGACGGGACAGGACAGAATGAACCCCTTCAAATCAGCACATGAGCAAAGCAGCAGACGCAGGGGCTCTTCCAAGCATATGCAGGCATAAGCAAATGATCAAGCTGATTACTTGTTTCGTTTGTGTGGCTTTTAAGGTGCACCCACTCATTTTCCTTATTAAAAGTTTAATGCATAAAGAAATTCATAGTAGTTTAAAAAAAATGTTTAAAATCATGTACTCACATGAGATTAAGTCATATTATTAGTAGCCTAATAAAAGATTATTTGACCAGCCAATTACTACTCGCTTTATCTTAGTAACTCCTTTGTTATTGGATACTTTCGCTTCATGTTTTTAAATTAATCACTGTTGACTCTGAGTAACATATTTTTACAATGGCATTGGTAGTTTACAACTGCTGTTTCTGTGTAATGCTACAGCTACACTGCTAGGTGTTAGTATAAATCCAAGACGACTGCCATATCAGATCAGTGCAACATAAACAAAAAATTACTGGGTGCACCATTAAGCATTCGTGCAACATAGACTGTGTGCATGAGAGAGAGCTAACCTCCACACATGTCTGTGGTGCAAGTGTGGTCTGGGGTGTCGTGACTGATTGCTCAGGAAAAGAAAAAGATGAACCTTTGAGACAGACGATGAGTACATTGCATAACAGTAGTTGATGTAGTGTGAGTGAGGTAGCTTGGGGATATAGACAAAAAAGTGAGCGAAAGAGTGAGAAATTCCATGGAGTTTTGTTTGTGAATGATTCATAAGTTCCCATTGATAAAACACTGAGAGGGTCTCTGCCTAATGGAAGACCACAAATTGACTCAACCTCCCATAGGATTCATCTATATCTGTCTTAGATTCAGATTCAGTCTCTCTCTGTCTCATCTCCACATACACATTTCTCTAAACTCTTCAGAAGTCTTGAACCTAACACAATGATACAATTGCAGAGAAAATAATTTACATAGCCTTTGGTACATAGCCTTAACCAGACAATTTAAAGGTAACAGCTAACTTTTTGAGGACTGTTGGTCAGCTAACTACAGGTTTGTTTTACTATTCATGCCAGTGCAACACCGGTCTTTTTGCCACCACTTTCTACTGTGACATAGGTGTGAGGCTGCCAAAATAGTGGTCTATTAAACCCAGCCTCAAAACTGTAAGCTACCATTTTCATTCATGAACGTCTCATGTGCTGATTACTGTTTGATATTTTTGGTTTATGATGCAGCTGGGCTTAAGTAAAAAGTTTGATACATTGATACATTTTTGTTGCTAATATCATTCCATGTTGGATGTGTATTATGTGAAAACCCTGAAATATAGTTTGTTGTTGTTGTTGGATCATTCTCTCCAATGAGTAAAAAAAAAAAAATTGCTTTATTCAAGGGGTTGTACAATGTTGGCCAATCATAACAGTGGCCATTTACATTGAGGTCTTAAAGGGGAAGAGAGCCAAAAACCGAATGTTTCAGTCAGAGAGCAGAGACAGGGTTTAAAATGAAAACATATAACTAAATTCTGACTGTTTTCGGTGTAAATAACTTTATTAACATTATTAATGGACCTCAGGAAACATAAAAAAATTAGGAAACAAATGCATGACCTGACCCCTTTAATGTATTGTATTATTGTCTTGTATTTTATGTACAATATACAAATTTAGCTATATTCTAAACAAACCATTAACTTTTTAACTCTTTAAAACTGCTCCTGTGCAGCACATTGGAAGTACTGACAAAGAAAACCCACACACGCAGAAACCATCAATCCCCCTGACATACACAAAAACACACACACTCCAGTGAGGTGAAACAGAGGAAATAAGCAGCACAGCATTTTTTTCTGCTTAGTATTCGATCCTGATAAATGCAGCACACTACGTACATTTGTCCTTGCAAATTTTCCGTCTCCCTCTCTCCATCATTCTGCTCCTTGTAATCACTCCTTCATGATCTCGTCCCATCTTTCTAAAACTCTCTTCTCTTTGCATCTCACTTTCTCTTTCCCTGTCTGCGCCATAGCTTGGCAGTGTTCTCAGTCACTCTGTGCACCATGCCATTTACTGGGATGACAGAGTGCTTTTCCCTTTGTCCTTAATCCAAGTAAGAGCCCCACTCTGAAAAATGCTAAAAGCTAGCTTGCAGTGCTAGTGCCAAACATGCACAGGTATGCACAAATCTCTCCTAGATACAGACACATGGCAGTACAGTCAGAAGTGGAAGCACACACACCTGGGATGAGACACATAAGATTAAATGTGCACACACACACACACACACACACAGTACAGAGCAAATGTTTTAGACACTTCAGTATAGTGAGGATGTTTTCAAAAATAATTTCATGAATATTTTTTATTTATCAATTAACTTCATA
This sequence comes from Myxocyprinus asiaticus, assembly GCF_019703515.2. Taxonomy (NCBI): domain Eukaryota; kingdom Metazoa; phylum Chordata; class Actinopteri; order Cypriniformes; family Catostomidae; genus Myxocyprinus; species Myxocyprinus asiaticus. The sequence continues at coordinate 21,497,784 of NC_059357.1, read as the reverse complement.
CAAATTGCAGTAAAAATAAAAATCTAAATTAATAATTGGTGTGACCGCCCTATGCATATGCCTATAAAACAGCACTAATTCTCCTAGATACACTTGAGCACAGTTTTTCAAGGTTGTTGGCAGACAGGTTTTTACAAGCATCTTGGAGAACTTGCCACAGTTCTATGTATTTAGTCTGTCTGAACTGCTTCTGTCTCTTTATGTTATCCCAGACTGACTCGATGTTGAGATCCGGGTTCTGTTGGGGCCATACCATCCGTTGCAAGACTCTTTGTTCTACTTCTACTTCCTGTCTACACTGAGCGTGTCCGTTGATGTGACTAAATTCTGAATGATTTAGAGCAATAGAACAGGGCAACCAATTACTGTCACTGCTAAGCAATGCACTGCAACGGACACTTCTTGTGTAGACAGCTTCATTGATTATAATGGGAACTATTTGCTTATTACGGTGTAGACAGGGTGTGAGACTTTTCCACTGTACTGTATATACGTACACTCACTGAACACTTTATTAGGAAGACCTGTACACCTACTTATTCCTGCGATTATCTAATCAGCCAATCATGTGACACAACAGTGCAATGCATAAAATCATGCAGATACTGGACAAGAGCTTCAGTTAATGTTCACATCTACCATCAGAATGGGGAAAAAATTTGATCTCAGTGATTTTTGACATGATTGTTGGTGCCAGACGGGCTGGTTTGAGTATTTCTGTAACTGCTGATCTCCTGGGATTTTCATGCACCACAGTCGCAGTTTACTCAGAATGGTGTCAAAAACAAAAAACATTCAGTGAGTGGCAGTTCTGTGGATGGAAATGCCTTGTTGATGAGAGAGGTCAACAGAGAATGGCCAGACTGGTTCAAGCTGACAGAAAGGCTACAGTAACTCAGATAACCACTCTGTACAATTGTAGTGATCAGAATAGCATCTCGGAATGCACAACACGTTGAACCTTGAGGCGAATGGGCTACAACAGCAGAAGATCATGTCGGGCACTTTATTAGGACCATAGTGTTACTAATAAAGTGCTCAGTGAGTGTTTGAGACACATACTTAATTTCAACCTCAATAAAAGAGACAAGGTAACTATATTAAGTCACATTTACACATGCACTTACTCATTTGTTCTGTGAATAGTTTACATTCATTACTTTTAGGAATTTTATCTCCTATGGTATAACATGCTATACTTTTAAACAGCATTATGCTCATTCCTTTATTATACAAGCAGCTTTATGATAATATTGACTGAAAGACTAAAATAAATATTTGTACTTTAAAACAATTCATCACACTGCAGGACCATTTCAAATAAACCAGTTAAGGAAAGCAATTTGATTAAAAAACAAAAAAGTAGAAGAAATGTTGTCCAGTTACAGGACTTAAGATATTGTTACAAACCACCTAGCTCAAGGCAGATTACATAAATTGGAGGCCACACATGGATACAATTTAGCAAAATATAAATGTTTATTAATTTAAAAAAATTAAACAATATCATAAATCCAAAAAGAACACAAAGAGCAGATCCAGGTGCTGGTGAGAGGAGGCAAACACACTGGGGAGAAGGGCTTTTTTATGGACTGCACATTCCAGCTCACATCTCAGGTAATTCAGAATACCTGCTCCTAAACTCCACCCTGGAAGAGACAATGCCATCTGGTGGACAAAAATTAGCTTCAACACCCAGGGCCGTAACACCTTCCCCCTTAAAACAGAGGCATCTTGAATAGGGACTCTTTAACCTTGGATACCTACCAAAAAACAATATTCATAAACATCCAATAAAAATTGAAGACTTTTTACAGTCACCAGAACACTCAACCAGCTGACCTTAACACAGTCTGCTCTAACCGCTCGCAAATCCACAGCCCCATCCTCCTGCAATTTTCTGGTGCCTTGAAAAATACTGAACAAATAGGACATAAGAAAGCAAGAGGAAAGAGAAGACAGACAAACTGGCAACATCATTCAGTCAGGGAATGGGACAACATATCGGCCATAACATTGTATAACATTGCGCTCAGCCCTACGATCAAACCAGGCTTTCATTTTTGATTGGGCCTTGCTCAGATTTTTACTGGCCATCCTACCTGCTAAAATTAACTTGCGTCAAAAGCCATTAACATACTCCAACAGGTTCACGGGCGACTTAGGTTTTATCAACTCATCTTGCAGAGTTGCTAAAGGTATGGTTTGGGCACTCTATGCCCAAACACCAAGTCACTGGGGCTAAAGCCTGTGGGAACTTTAGCCCCCAACATCGAGCGTGGCCAACATCAACCACGGAAGTCCCTCTTCCGAGTCTTTAAGCTCAGTGCAATAAGCCCTCAATAACTGCTTCAGGGTTTGGTGAAAACACTCGAGAGCTCCCTGACTCTGTGGATGATACCTGCTACTTTTCTGATGATTAACGTGTAACTTCTGCAATATTTGAGCGAACATTTCAGATATGAAATTAGACCCCCTATCACTTTTGGATAGTTTTTGGAATACCAAAGATTGAAATTGGGTTAACGCTTTCACAACTGACTTGGTGTTAATGGATCGTAACGGATACGCAGCTGGATAATGTGTCGCCTGACACATAACAGTCAAAACGTACGTGGAACCTGACTTGGACTCAGTGGACCAACGCAATCAATAATCAAATGTTCAAAAGGATTGCTCACAGTGGGAACAGGATATAATGGTGCAGACGCTATGACCTGATTAGGTTTGCCAGTTAGTTGACAGGTATGACACGTTTTAAGAAAACTAGCAACATCTCTCTTCAAGCGAGGCCAAAAGAAATAGCGCGTCACTCTATCATAGGTTAACACCTAAATGTCCAGTTACATCACCATGAGCGGATTGTAATACCCAGTCACGCATGTCAACTGGTATGACTATCTGAAACACGGGTTCGCCCACGATACTGTCATAATATGGCGACCATTTACGAACCAACACTCCATCTTGTATGAAATAGCCATTAGCAACACTCTCTAGATCTTCATTGGGCCTAACTTCGGCAAACAACTTTGCAAAACTGGCATCTTTTTTTCTGACCCGAAAGTAGCTCACTATGGGAGATCGGAGGAAGAGCTGGCATACTCACCGGTTTAACAAGATTTTCCCGATGCACGGTTCATGGCACGAGACACAGCACAAAATACAATCACATCTGGAAAGTCTTGCACACTCTTATCAGACTCAGTTGAGAGAAATATGGTAGTTTTGACAACAGGCGGCAGTGGGACACCACACCACATGTGTCCTCCGGCCAAATAATTAATCAAAATAATGTCTACACCTTCTACATGTAAAAAAAGGTTGTAGAGCGTCTCAACTTTTCCCTGCATGAGATCTTATTCTAATTTAATTTTATGAATGGGCGCAGAAAATATTTGTAACCCTATTCCTTGGATCAAAATACTACTCCCTGCAATCGAATCAGAAGAGAAAGGTAATTTTGACTCCAATATAAAGGATTCTGAGGACCCCGTATCACACAATATTATAACATTTAATTTGTTAGAACAATTCACCAGGGAAACAAACCCAGTAGTGATGAAAAGACCATAGTCTCGATCTGACACTGATTAGTCAGCACTACACTGACCCTCAGCAATCTCAGCTGTCACAACAGCTGACGATTTTTCACCAGAAATGCCTACAGATGTACTTACGTGACTGCAGTAGCAGACTTAAGGCTAATTTATACTTACTGGGCGAACAGGCTTCGCTTAGTTCACCTACAAATGATGACAAAATGCAGTGACGTTTTTGTTCTGCCAAGGTGTTCGTTTGGTGATATTTCTCCTGTTCGCGTACATATATGAAATTCTTGACCCAAGAGAACTCGGCTGGTTGAAGAGCACTGATAATTGGTTAAAACTATTTGTGGCGGGTGTGGTTTGGACGTGACGATTTATATTTACAACAGCGCATGCCAGCTGAGGAGTTGTTACCTAGGTTACTGTCGTTAAAATGGATATCTTTGAAGCCCGTCTCTCAGAGATTGTGCGGAAGTATACTTTTTTGCATGATTCGTAACACAAACTCTACAAAAGACAGCACGGCCATGACAAATGAGTACAGAGATATAGTAGTTTTTAAAAGTGGAAGAGGCCGTGACAAGTTTAATAAAGCAAAGAAGTACAGCGCTAGAAGCGGCGGTCCACGGAGAGAAAAACCTGCATTATTGTCTTTACTTGTGGCTGGAACAGTACGTTAAACACCGTGACATCACCCTCAACAATATCATTTTAAAACGAAGTCGCGTAGTATAAACGACGGCTTCGTTCGCCTAGTGTGCTTCAGTTCATCCAGTAGCTAAAAAAGTCAGCTTCTTCCATTGTATAAATCAGGCCAATTTAGTTTCTACAATTCTTCGCTGAGTTTTAAACTTTTCAAACTCTGTTCTTAACTTTTCTAATTCTAACTGGCGATCTAATTCACGTTCCTGACTTCGAATTTTCACGAGTTCCTTTTGCTGCTCAAAAGTTAACTCACAATGCCTGCACTCTCACTAGACTGCATATCTAAAGTCAATATTAACCTTTCAACCAGCTTTTCTTTAACCACTTTCCTAAGTGGTTTTAATTTAGTACTTTTAGTTAAAGATGCCTCAAAATTGTAATGTTCAATAACATTCCACAGCTGATCCTTTGTAAAACAATCAAGTCTTTCCTTCATAGGTGCAACAAAAAACTCCACCCTATTCATTTTTGTAATAAAAAAATAAATAAATCACAACTCTAAATTTCTGAGCCAACCAAATTACCTACCAATTAGAATCAATTGAAAAAGAGCCCAATCACACAAATTATTGATCCCCAATTACCCAAATTCTCTTGACTGCGCACAACCAATGGTGCAGTGCAGACAGTGCTACAGAAAACATAAGTTTAGCAGCTGCCCCATATCTAAACTAATAGACCAATTAACTAATCTTAATACTGGTCTTCGGTACACCCACATGCAACTCAACTGCTGATCAGTCTAGCATCTGTCGCACCAAAACCAATAAACTAAAATAACAAACCAAAATAACAAACAGCGTTAATCGCTCTACTGCCTAGCACAGGGTTTTACATAGTCCTGGTGGTCTAAACCACACTTAACCTTTTCTCCAGCAAACATAACCCAATCTTGCACTCACTTTAATTGATCATTTGCATAAAAAGCTTGACCCTCATCAAGGTACCAGAACCTTGACCACAGGAAGATCTTGGCGTTCCCGTCTCCACAGGGTTGGGGAGTAACGGAATACATGTAAAGGGATTACGTATTTAAAATACAAAATATAAGTAACTGTATTCCACTACAGTTACAATTTAAATCATTGGTAATTTGAATACAGTATCAAAAGTATCTTGATTACTGAAGAGATTAATTTGCATTTTATTGTCATTTGTTTCATTTAATATTTAGTCCTTTCAGATGGAAAAATGTATACATATAAATGATGCGATCCAAAGTGCATTTGAACAGCGGTGAAACACTTTCTTATGATGTGTTACATTCATACTAGCAGACAGAGAAGTAAGTTTGAAGTAAGTTTGGAGCAGAAGAAATAGAAATAAACCTTGTGTAAATTGTCAGCTTTATGCTAAGCTTAAATGCTATTTCTAGCCATTTTACATGCACATGTTACCAGGCACGATCATATTTTTTTATCAAGAAAATTCATGTTGGATCATAATTTCTTTTTTTTCTAGTAAGACCTTTGATATTAGGGCAAAAATCGTATTCTTGATCATTTTTTTTGTAGTGTTTTCCTGTAAAAATTAAAGCAAGATCAATCTGATTTATCTTGTTTTAGAAACAACACTGCATAAGATATTTAGGTTTTTCAGAGAATGTATTTTTAACATGTGTATTTTGTCTTACTGTACTGGCAGAGTTTTTATAGTCAAAACAAGTGAAAAAATCTACCAGTGCTGAAGAAGTAATCCAAAGTATTTAAATACATTACTGACCTTGAGTAATCTAACGGAATACATTACAAATTACATTTTACAGCATGTATTCTGTAATCTGTAGTGGAATACATTTCAAAAGTAACCCTCCCAATCCTGCATCTCCAGCACCAGGGGCAACAAAAAAAAAAACAAATCCAACAAAATACATTTAATTCTAAGTTAACCAAAATACTCATTTTTAGTCCCCAATCAATAAATCCACACAGCACTCCCCAAAGCCAAATAGGCCCAACTGACAATCAAATCAAATACCATTAAATGATTGACTTGCCAATTAGTTAACAGGCCCACCCAAATATTTCAAACCAACACTAACACAGTACCTCTCATGTAACAAATATTCCTAAGGGCTTTATTGACCTGATCCTACCTACAATCCCGGACAACAAGGCCCCATATGTTACAAACCATCCAGCTCATTGCCAGCTTAATTATAAAAAATAAAAATAAAGAACATAGTTACAAAAAGAACACAAAAACAGATCCAGGTGCTGGTGAGAGGAGGCAAACACACTGGGGAGAAGGACTTTTTTATGGGCTGCACATTCCAGCTCTCATCTCAGGTAATTCAGAATACCTGCTCCTAAACTCCACCCTGGAAGAGACAACGCCATCTGGTGGACAAAAATTAGCATTAACACCCAGGGCCTTAACAATATACACTTGGTCTTATATATTCATAGTAATTTTAAATTAAAATTTGAATGTTGATAAAAAAAACATCTATGGACACGCATCAATTACCTGTGTGTGTGTGTGTGTGTGTGTGTGTGTGTGTGTGTGCATGGATTTGTAACCTGAGAGAAACCAGATTCATCATAAAAATTAAAAATAAATCACTTTTACCTCCAATGGACCCTTTTCATATTTCCAGTTTGAGACTTCAATAGTAGTGAGTGGGAGACCACAGCAAATATTTTTTTTTTATTTCCATTTGTACCAACAGCAAAAGACAACATTATGTTTCTACGACTTTCCAAAGAAGGAAAAATCAGAGATGGATTACGGCAGTAAGAAGAAAAAAAGATGAATTTACGTCACACACTCAGCATCTATATTTGAAACCCCATCGAATCAGTAGTTTTTTGTTTCGTTTTTATTAATGCCAGGGTAATAAAACACAAAGAATAAAGTTATAAATTTATGCTTAATAATAAAAAATATTAAGAAGTTTGCTAGATTTACACTGGTAAATAATGCAGAAACACCTTATCACAGTCTGTGAAAAGGGTCCGTTCTAATAGTTATTCAAAGCATGTTACCCTTTATCATTCATTCACACTCTGATCATGGCTTCTCACTCTCTGCAAGTGTTAGTAAGCTGTCTCAAGGTATATCTTTGATGCCACTAATCTGACAGATTGTCAGCAATCTTTCCTCTTTAGTTGCTCAGTGAGCTGATCCCTTTACCTTCTTTTCTATCTTTTCTCTCTATCACTGTTTCTTTTTCTCTGTATCTCCAACGAGAACTTCGTCTCTCCATTTACCACCACCTTATCTTTACTCCCATTCACTTCCCTATTGGCCCCACGTCTTTACAGTCTTCCCCCCACTTTTCTCATTTGCAATTACCCTCTCTTGCTTCTTCATCCAGCATGCTGCAGTATTACCTCCATCAGCATCTCATGAGTACTGCTCTATCTCTTCTCTTTTCCAGCATGCGCACAGAGACACATGAACATGCAATCTAGCCATAAGCTTATCTGAAACTGGCAGGCAAAAGAACATGTTTCATAGCAATAGTCTGGTGCGTGTGTCTGTGTGTGTGTTCTTGTGTGAGCCTGTGTAATGGAATGGCAGTGGTCTTGCTGGCATTAACATGACAGAACAATATTATTATATACTGTATATAGTGAAAGTGCCATGATACATTAAAGCACCACGATTGTTCCCTTCCTCCATTTCTGCTTTCACTATCTCCTTTTTTTTCACCATCTCCCTTTTTGTCTCTCTTTCTCACTTGCAGTCATAGATCACTTTCCCTACCCTGTACAAAAATGTAATCTTGTAGGAGTGTGCCTGTGATAAAGGAAGAGATTTGGTGTTAAACTGAGGGTGGCGTCTACACAAGAGAAAAATGGGAGAAAGTGAGTGTGTATATCATATGCTAGGTTGGGGAGTAACGGAATACATGTAACGGGAATACGTATTTAAAATACAAAATATAAGTAACTGTTTTCCACTACAGTTACAATTTAAATCATTGGTAATTAGAATACAGTTACATTCAAAAAGTATTTTGATTACTGAAGAGATTACTTTGTAGTTTATTGTCATTTGTTTAATTTCATATTTAGTCCTTTCAGATGGAAAACATTTATACATATAAATGATGCGATCCAAAGTGCATTTGAACAGCGGTGAAACACTTTCTTATGATGTGTTACATTCATACGAGCAGACAGAGAAGTAAGTTTGAAGTTTGGAGCAGAAGAAATAGAAATAAAACTTGTGTAAACTGTCAGCTTTACGCCAAGCTAAAATGCTATTTCTAGCCATTTTACATGCACGTTACCAGGTATGATCATATTTTTTTATCCAGAAAATTCACATTGGATCTTAATTTCTTTTTGTCTTACTGTACTGGCAGAGTTTTTATAGTCAAAACAAGTGAACAAATCTACCAGTGCTGAAGAAGTAATCCAAAGTATTGAGAATACATTACTGACCTTGAGTAATCTAACGGAATACGTTACAAATTACATTTTACAGCATGTATTCTGTAATTTGTAGTGGAATACATTGCAAAAGTAACCCTCCCAACCCTGATCATATGTACATGCCATTTCCATCAGAGACCACAGCGTCCCACTTGTGACTGTTATGAATATATTTTCAAACCGGATGAGAGCAGACATCCCAGTAGATTTTGCATTCTACACTGTAAAAAGTGCTAACCTGCAATTGTTATTTCAAGGAGCTATTTCTATACTTTTTATCTACACTTTTTTTTATTTTAACATTTAAAATTTATTTTGTTGGACTAACCTAATGTATTTAGGTTGATTCATTAGTCAAGTTAAATAATATTTTTGACTTTAATAAAACCAGTTAATATAGATGTTACCACATGAAGCACATTTTTATTGTATTGGAAGTGCATATCAGTTACTGTCAGGATCACTAATGACACTGGGCCTCATTCATGAAACACAAGCAGAAAGTTTTTTTTGTGTGTGTGTAAAACATTCATAAAGCCGTTCTCACGTAAATTCTCAGGTTCATGAAAATTTTCAGATGTTCATAATGTTAGTTGGTAAGAACAAAATTTACACCTTCTCCTGACCACGTGTAAATCATGTGTAAGACATCCAAATGTTTTGTGTTCTTTTAAACACACTGCCATGACTACATTTTGATAGAAGTGAAATTATGAAATTAAATAAGTAATGAAAAAAAAAACTAATTAAATGAGTGAAAATAACCTTTAAAAAATTACATCAATTAGATTAGGGAAATTTTTTCCTTTTTTTTTTTTTTTTTTGTTTTTTTTTTTTTTGGTGTTTGCATTTATTTCTTCAAATTATAGTTTATTCCCAACTCTGCTTCATAAATTGTGTATAGTTTTTCCAGCAGAACTGCTTGGCATAGGGCGAAATGTTCATGGAAAATGCAGTTTATGTTTGATTTTCTCAAAAACAAATTATGCCCTCTAACATGACTGGTTGGGCAGTTTTTTCATTTGATATGAACTCTATAATTTATGTTTTACTGTTTTAGTATAGGCATTGATATACTGCATTCAGTTTATAATGTATGGTCAATATTAATGCAGTTAAATATATAAATAAACACATCACGGTCAGGTGCGTACACAAAACAACAGGAAAAAAGAAAAAGCCCACTGTCGTAGTTTACAGCGTTTCGGTCAAAGACCTTCTTCAGGCATTCTATCAATTTCTTTGAAGATTCTTCCAATTGCAAGAGAACGATATTACTGTTACAGTCTTGATTTACTCAAGAAGTTTCTCCAATAATTCTGGCGATGAACTCAACTGAACCAGAGAAGGTTCATTGTGGACATCCTCCTGTCGGCAGGAACTGAAAGATTTTTACACTAAAGCTTCATGTCAAACCATTTTTACTGACCTCTTGGAATGTTTAATTCACAAAAGAGCCTCTGTGGACAACAAAAGTATACGATGACTATAAGTTCCTCACTTTTTTTACATGCGAGTGTTTGCTAAATCAATCTTTTATGATGTGAATGCACTCTATTTTCAGATTAACAATTTTTATTGATTCACATATTTGAACATAGAAATCAACATTATCCCCCACTATTACCCCTCTCCCCCCCAATCCCCAATCCCACCCTGGCCCCCAACAACATCCCAGTGGTCATAAATGATAAAATTTAAAATAAATAAATAAACAAATAAAAAAATATAATAATCACACATCCATAAATGACAGATATCCGCCCCAAGTTAAATTTCCCCAGTCTTCTAAATGACCCTTCTTCAAAGGCCACCACCCTTCACATCTCCGAGCACCACTCCTGAAATGAGGGTGCTCCAGCCGACCTCCGACCCCTTAAAAGTATCTGTCTGGCGATCATGACACTGGTTAAGACCCAACTCATTATGTGTCTATTTTCAATATCGATGACCGCCCCATCGCCCAAAATGATACCCGAGTGCCCAATTCATCACACACCAAACTCTGAATCTTCAACCAAAACTCCTGGATCTTAACACACCCCCAAAAAGACATGGGTTATGTCTCCATCCTCTGATTGGCATCACCAGCAGCTGGGTGTGTCTTTAAGACCAAGCCTATACAATCTAGAGGGGGTCCAACATAACTGATGTAAAATCTTGAATTGCATAAGGTGCACCCTTGCGTCTCTAGATGCAGACTTGACATTTTTTAGAATCCTAGCCCACTCTCCCTCTTCCAATTCCAAGTTTAAATCTTTCTCCCATAATATCTTGAGAGAAGTTGAAGCTCCGTCCCCCCAGACTCTAAATTAGCAGGGAGTAATACACTGATGCCTTTGTATTCAACTTCCTGTTCAATACAAAACCAGGGAGGAAGCGACAAATAAGCCAAATGACAGACCGAACGCATAATAATAAAACAAAATCTTGGGTAGGCCTAGCCCACCTTTGTCAATCAGCTTATGCAGCTTACTGAAATGTCTGGGATGCTTATCATTCCAAATGAAAGACTTCGCTATGCTCTCAAATTGCTTGAAGTAAGAGAGGGGGACATCTACAGGGAGAGACTGTAGCAAGTAGTTGAATTTTAGAATACAATTCATTTTAATAACATTAACCTTCCCAATCATCGATAAATGTAATGAAGCCCACCTGCCCACATCGCTTGAAAAACTTTTTATTAAAGGATCAAAATTAACCCTAACTAAATCAGACAAATTTGCTGGGAGTAAAATACCCAGATACTTAATGCCCTGTTTGGGCCACTGGAAGGCACCCAGCTGGAAAGCCGTTACTGGGCAGTACGCTGTCAGAGCCAAAGCTTCGGATTTAGACCAATTGACTCTGTATCCTGAGAACTTAGAAAAGGACCTAGTGGGGTCGGAGATGAATAATAAAATATAATCTGCGTAAAGCAGAAGCTTATGCGCGATACCTCCCGCCATCACCCCTGGAAAATCATCCTCCTTTCTTATGGCAGCTGCTAATGGTTCCAGGGCAAGACAGAACAATAATGGGGAAAGAGGGCAACCCTGCCGGGTGCCCCTATTCAAAGTAAAATAATCTAAAATTAATCCATTTGTTTGTACTGCCGCTACCGGGTGTCTATAAAGCAACTTAATCCATCCAATAAATGTACTTCCAAACCCATACATTTCCAAAATCTTAAAAAGATAATCCCATTCTACCATATCAAACGTCTTTTCGGCGTCAAGTGAGATGGCAGCGACCCGAGTCTGAACATTCGCTACTGACCACATGATATTGATGAAATGCCTAATACTATCTGAAGAGCTGCGGCCCCAAATAAACCCCACCTGATCTATATGTATAAGAGATGTATAAGAGATGTCATAACTTTAATCGATTAGCCAAAATTTTGTACAATATTTTAACATCTAGCTGGATTAGGGAAATTGGATGGTAACTCCTACACTAGCTTGGATCTTTGTCCTTTTTAAAAATCAGGCTGATCCGGGCTTGTGTCATGGTTGGCGGAAGCTTTCCATTCTTTAATGATTCCGTATAAACTTCTAACAAAAGTGGAGCCAGTTCTGTAGCATAAGATCTAAAAAATTCAGCGGCAAAGCCGTTTGGCCCCGGAGCCCTGCCTGTAGGCAGGGCCTTAATTACCTTGCCAAACTCCTCCAAGTTTATCTCAGAATCAAGATAATTTTTTTGGTCAGTCGTCAATTTAGGGAGTTCTAAAGTTCCACAAAGTTTCTAATATCTTCATCAGTAGACGAAGACGTGGAACCATAGAGATCAAGATAGAATTCTTTAAAAGTATTTTTAATATCAATGGACGGGGTAAATATTTCACCACCAGCAGATTTCACTGAGGGAATGGTAGAAAAAGACTCTCTCTGTTTTAGAGAGCCAAAAGCTTCCCTGCTTTGTACCCCGACTCAAATTATGACTGAATAGCCAAAACTCCACCTTCCGTGACAAAATAGTATTATGTCTGTATTTCAAATGGGTCAATTCTCTGAGGCCATCAGGTGACATTCGGTGCTTCAGCTCTGCCTCGGCACTTTTAATATTCACTTCCAACTCCACGAGTTCTCGTGCTTTAAATTTTTTGATGAATGAGGCACACAGTATGATCCTACTCCTAAGAACCGCCTTAAGTGCCTCCCAAGCCATGCCCACAGAGGATACTGAGGACCAGTTGGTCTCCATATAAACATTGATTTCAGCCTTTAACATTTGTTGGAAATCAGGATTTTGCAAAAGGGATACAATAAAGCACCAACTATATGATTTATTTTTCTCTATATGTGGCAACACCTCTAAACACACCAGGGTGTGATCTGAGACTAAGATGTTTCCAATTGATAAATCAACAACAGGTGAAACGAGGGACTTCTATTCTAGAATAAATCTTATGGACTGATGAAAAAAATGGTGTTCAGATGGGTTCAAAAGTCTCCAAATATCTGCAAGACCAAGATTTTTACACATCCTGAGAAGCGTCAGTGTTGCTCAAGGGGGCTTACACACATTTGCTTCACTATGATCAAGGACTGAGTCCATCAAAAGATTAAAGTCTCCTCCCAATATTATATCATGAGGGGTGCCAGCAGTTTGCAACATCCCTTCAAGATCTATAAAAAAGCCCTGATCATCAGCGTTAGGCACGTAAATATTATTGTACATTAGAAAAAAAAACATTTCCTAAACAAAGGCAGTGTAATTTGTGAATTAAATTTGGATCATTAAACTTGATTTAATCTAATATATATATATTGGACAAAATCTCACTTTATGCAGGACAAATATTTTTTTATTTGTTAAATCCATGGTTAAACCTTGCTGTACATATAAAGAGTGCATGCACAAGACATGATCGTTTGATGCATATAAAGTCCAGATTCACTTTATAATGCTTTAAAAATATCAAGGAAAAACAAAGGGGGCACATGGTATCTACTAATATAATAATTATTATATAAATAACCACAGTCCTTTAGATTGCATATGATTCGTACATATAAAATTGTAGGGAATATTAATAAAGCAACAACACTGAAAAAGAGAAAAACATTCACTGCTGTTTTCTGGATAACTTAATACACCCTTTAAAACTGAACACAAAATTAGGATGATAAATTGCTCATTTTAATTTACAGACCCAAAGTCTGATAGCATTATATCAGAAACCTATTAATGTATCGAATCTACAGTATAATCATTCCGTGGAGACAACTGAAAAACAATTATGAATTTCACTTTTACCTGCAATATTTTTCCTGGTATCAGTCCATGTTTTCATTATTGCCATAAAGGACTCAAACAAACTTTAAAGCTGAAAAGATTGTAGTTTTCTGGGTCGGTTGTCTCTCTCAGGTCCAGTTTAAACTGAAAAGCGCAAATTTGCACGTATGCATATTTGATAAAACATATGTTTTATCACTTGTAGAGGCTTGTTTGATGACTTAATTTAGAACTGAAATTTTTTAAGCCATTATTTGAAGATGTTCAATGACATATGTGCTAACAGAGAAATATTTGACTGATTTCAAATGATAAGGAAGGTCTGGTTGACCCAGTTATCTAACAGCAGTTGTAAACCAGTCCAAAATAAACAGCGAGATTTTATATACAAAAACACAACAATACAATCACATAATTTCCGATGTGTACGTTACTAATCATTTGATAATTTAATAAATGTCAGCCTATAGTCTATATTTCACCCAGAGGGGCACCTCAGCCCGTGTGGGCAAAGGGGTAGTTGCTTGGGCCACTGTAGCTACACCCTTTGTGCGTTTGGAACCAAGTATACTACAGAGAAATTTAATGTCGGAGCGGGATTTGAGCGAACGCTTTTTTACCGGTGAGTGTGAGCGGTACTTGAGCGGAGCGTCCGCTTGGGCCGTGAGCGGCCGAGCGGAGCGCACGTGCATGGAGCGGGTTATTGAGCGGAGTGTCACACCGCTCCGCTTCGCTCACATGCTCTGGAACCAACACAAATAGAAACAAAAAGTCACCCAGCTTCAGTCAAGTGAATGTTCAGTGAATCAGGCCCACTCAGCTGTTACATGAAGCTCACCAAATGGCTTACTCACCCCATTGTCTCTATGAAGGACAGTGCTTGCTGTGGGCATGTAAATATATTGTGGCCATCCTGAGTATCTATTCTCAATTTGGCCGGAAACATCAGTGCAAAAGCGAACTTCCATTGATGTAAGAGTTTCTTGCATTCCTTGAATCGATCACATTTCTCTCTTGTTGAATTTGCAAAAACTGGGAACAAGAAAATGTTGTGGTTTTTCCAAGAAAGCCTTCCTTTACTCCTCGCCTCGCGTAACACAAGAGCTTTATCGGATGATCTCAGAAATTTGGCGAGAATTGATTGGGGCCTGTCTCCTTCCATGGATTTCTGAGGCGGAACTATGTGAGCTCGCTCAATTTCCAGCTTATGGACTGTTATGTTGAGCAGACTTGGATAGAGCTCGTCTAGGAATTTTACCATATCTCAGCCTTCCTCATGCTCAGGAATTCCAACAATTCGGATGTTGTTTCGCCGATTACAATTCTCAAGGTCTTCCAGCTTTTCCCAAACGTGTTCCAAATCTGCAAGCGGGTTAGCAGCTAATTCCATCTCCGATGACTCCAGATAATCAATCCGTTTCTCAACGTCCCCGATTCTTGTAACCAACTCAGAGAATTTCATCTCCATGGCAGTGATCGATCGACGTATTACAGCAAGATCCTCCAAGTCCACCATGACCTTCGCCAGCATTACAGACATGCTGGACAGCTGACGTTGAATCTCTCCCCCTGCACCGTCCAAACTGAGTCCCTGGTCTGAGGCCCTGTCTGGGGTGTCAGCTTGAGCATGTAAGTGTCTTTTAATATGTCCAGAGCCTGAGGATTTTTAATTCTTTGACATGTTGATTTCATAGAACAGTTATGTAGCAGGGTATATCGAATCTCACAAGTTTAAGACACCAAAAGAAATAAAAACTAGCAAAGTGCGCAGAGCTCGCCGTTTACACGTCCAGTGACACCATGCGACCACCGTGAATGCACTCTATTAAAAAAAAAAAAAAAAAACTTGTATTATTGTTCACATGTATATGTTAAAAGCTTCCTGTTCTCATTTACTAGCGAGTCTGAAGCCTTCCTAATATGACGTTTTCATGGGCATGGATTATGTATGAACATGCATGTGTGCTCTATTATGAATGTTTGAAATTCACTAACATACAAACGTTTAACCAACAAATCTGAGGTGTACGCAGCGTTTGTGAATCCGAATGAAAGTTTTCATGAAGCTCCATTTAACGCATAAATTACTCCAAATTCACTCACACACTTACGAAAGTTTCATGAATGAGGCCCAGTAAGTGTACAGTAGTATAATCTGTTTTCTAAGAGCCATGTTTCAAAAGTACTTTCTCTCTTGTGATATGAGACACAATGAATGATTGATTATGTCAAAAATGGTCATTAAATGAATTAATTTATTAATCACTTAATAAAATTATTAAATTGAAGTCAGCGGATGAGATACGGATGAGTTTGTTTTAAATGCTTAGAGAAAATTGGGTCTCATAAAAGAGCACCAAAAATGCCCCTGAACATCAAGTCCAGGGCCAAATATTGCCCCTTAATAAAAAGTTAATTTCTAACACTGCTTCTAAACACACTAAAAATCATGTAAGTGTGTCAGAGGAGTTAAAGTCCCGTTGGGCCCACATGGACCACTGAGAGGTACACTATATTGCCAAAAGTATTCGCTCACCCATCCAAATAATTGAATTCGGGTGTTCCAATCACTTCCATGGCCACAGGTGTATAAAATGAAGCACCTAAGCATGCAGACTGCTTCTACAAACATTTGTGAAAGAATGGGCCGCTCTCAGGAGCTCAGTGAATTCCAGCGTGGTACTGTGATAGGATGCCACCTGTGCAACAAGTCCAGTCGTGAAATTTCCTCGCTACTAAATATTCCACAGTCAGCTGTCAGTGGTATTATAACAAAGTGGAAGCGATTGGGAATGACAGCAACTCAGCCACGACGTGGTAGGCCACGTAAAATGACAGAGCGGGGTCAGCGGATGCTGAGGCGCATAGTGCGCAGAGGTCGCCAACTTTCTGCAGAGTCAATCGCTACAGACCTCCAAAGTTCATGTGGCCTTCAGAGTAGCTCAAGAACAGTGCGTAGAGAGCTTCATGGAATGGGTTTCCATGGCCGAGCAGCTGCATCCAAGCCATACATCACCAAGTGCAATGCAAAGCGTCGGATGCAGTGGTGTAAAGCACGCCGCCACTGGACACTAGAGCAGTGGAGACGCGTTCTCTGGAGTGACAAATCACACTTCTCCATCTGGCAATCTGATGGACGAGTCTGGGTTTGGCGGTTGCCAGGAAAACGGTACTTGTCTGTCTGCATTGTGCCAACTGTGAAGTTTGGTGGAGGGGGGATTATGGTGTGGGGTTGTTTTTCAGGAGCTGGGCTTGGCCCCTTAGTTCCAGTGAAAGGAACTCTGAATGCTTCAGCATACCAAGAGATTTTGGACAATTCCATGCTCCCAAATTTGTGGGAACAGTTTGGGGATGGCCCCTTCCTGTTCCAACATGACTGCGCACAAGTGCACAAAGCAAGGTCCATAAAGACATGGATGAGCGAGTTTGGTGTGGAAGAAGTTGACTGGCCTGCACAGAGTCCTGACCTCAACCCGATAGAGCACCTTTGGGATGAATTAGAGCGAAGACTGCAAGCCAGGCCTTCTCGTCCAACATCAGTGTCTGACCTCACAAATGCGCTTCTGGAAGAATGGTCAAAAATTCCCATAAACACACTCCTAAACCTTGTGGAAAGCCTTCCCAGAAGAGTTGAAGCTGTTATAGCTGCAAAGGGTGGGCCGACGTCATATTAAACCCTATGGATTAAGAATGGGATGTCACTTAAGTTCATATGCATCTAAAGGCAGATGAGCGAATACTTTTGGCAATATAGTGTATGTAAGTGGAGGGTAGGGGTGGAACACAAGGCTGTTCTCTTCTGTTTTTAGCAGGCTGTGCCCTTGTGGCCAATGAGTGCACAAGGGAATAAGGATTTCAGTTTGTCATTTGGATAAAATGTTTTGGCAATGTAATTGTTTTGCTTTGCAGTCAGTTTCACAACTTGTTGGACCTGGCATCAGCTGGGCTTCCCTGCCTCTAAGGTTTAACACCTATTTAATTTTAAAGTAGGAGTGCTAGACTGCATGTGGAGCCATATAAACAGTACTGTGCAAAAGTCTTAGGCACATAAGATGTTTCATAAAACATTTGTCTTAAGATGGTTATTTATATCTTCAGATTTAGTGTGTCAATAGGAAATATGCATTTTAGGCTCCCAAATATTCCTTTTGCAAATAGAATAGAATAGAAGAACAGGGAGCCCTGCAACAGATGGCATGGCCCCCAAAGAGCACAGAACATTGAGTCAGTCTGTGATTACCTGAAGAGACAGAAGCAATTGAGACAGCCTAAATAGACAGAAGAAATGTGGTGAATTCTCCAAGAAGCTTGGAACATCCTATCTGGCAACTGTGTCCAGGTGTACCTAAGGGCGTACTCACACTGGGCCCGGTTGCCTTGTACCGTGCCCAAGCACGATTGTCCCCCCCTCCCCACTCCCCCGCTGGCCTGCACTGACATTGCACTTAGCGTTCCGGGCCTGAGCACGCTTGCGTCATTACGATGTGACTTTTTGTTTTGAAGAAAACAGGTCGCTCTCGCACAGCACAATGGAGTCCATCATTGTAAAGTTACTTACTTTGTGGCTTATTTTGAGTCGTTTGGGGCGCGGTGACACACAGCTCTCTCACATGCCTAATTGTCATCAGCATTGTCCCACTGGAATTTATCCTTTTCGTCCGACGAGCTGCCAAATTTACGGAGTTGCACCCTGTGCCTTCAGATACTGAACCCGCAGCTTTTTCATGAAGGCAGCTTTTTCATGAAGATAGTCACAAATTTTACCAAATATCTCATTGTTCTTGTGTGTTCTTGTGTGTTGTATCCAGTTGTTCCTGTTTCCAGTAAACACTGCACCTATGCTGTAGACCAAAGTGATCCCTTTGCCCAGTCGCATCATTGACGTCATGTTTCAGTCACGGTTAGCGAGCACACTAGATGCGTACCGTGCCTGAGTCAACTGAACCGTGCCCAAGCCCACCTCTTCAAGCGGGCCAAGGCATGGTTTAGCGTACCGTGCTGGG
The DNA here is from genome assembly GCF_019703515.2 of Myxocyprinus asiaticus. NCBI lineage: Eukaryota > Metazoa > Chordata > Actinopteri > Cypriniformes > Catostomidae > Myxocyprinus > Myxocyprinus asiaticus. Next base: position 21,478,923 of record NC_059357.1, on the reverse strand, counting down.
CACGGTACGGACTACGGAGCAATCACTCTAGTCAAATGAACTGGACTTTGGGGGTCAAACATGCTCAGGCACAATACAGATTGCCTAGTGTGAGTACACTCTAAGAGAATTGGTGCTGATTTGAAGGCAAAGGTGGTCACACCAAATATTGATTAAAACTTGACTTCTGGGTAGATGACCAGCGGACTGGGATGTTGATGTAGACTAGCGGGAGGCTGGTGTTCGGAAAAGACTGAAGAAAAAAAAAATCTCCTGAGCCAGTAGAAGAGGCTTGTAAAAACAAATACGCTGCAACTCTAACGGACTCCTGCGAGAAGGACAGAGGCCAATGACACTGCGACTGTAGATTGAAGCACATCCAGCACTGTACCTCTCATTCACCGATTTATTGGTCTGTGTGTCTGGTTCAATAAGCTTTATTATCATCCTCTCTGCTTCCGCATTGTGTGCTGTAGAGATACTTCATCCAAGATGCCTCAGTTAAAGGGATATTTCACCCAAAAATGAAATTCTGTCATCATTTACTCTCCCTCATGTTGTTCCAAACCCTGTTATCAGGGTTACAAACTGAATGGTGACTGAGGCTGTCCTTCTGCTTAACATCTCTTTTGTGTTCCACAGAAGAAAGTAAAACGGCTTTGAAATGATGACAGAAGTTTCATTTTTTTATGTGAACTATCCTTTTAAGATTTTGTGACAAATATTGTGTAAATTGAGCAAAGTGGTGATAACAATCATAGTGAATGTGAAACACCTGTTCAGTAAGATACAGGCAGGCTGGTGGAAGAGCGGCTGTGTTACAGGAAAAGCAGAGGAGGCCTGATCGTTACTAAGAGGAGGAAGAAGTGAGATCTTGTCCCATATATCTCCTCATTTTCTTAATACTAAATTTAGAGATGTAGTAAGTAGAGGGAGGGAAACAGAGGGGACAGATTGGAGGTGTGTGCATGGGTGCCAAAAGAGTTCTCATGTGAAAAGAAGCTTTTGCACTGACTCTCAGGCAAACTCAGTTACAAATGAACATTATCATTACAGGGAACACAAAGGTAATTGATACCTTTAAGGAACTGATATACACAAGCCCATTTTAGAAGAAAAAGCTTGCGGTTAAAAGGAAAGTATCCAGAGAAAACCAATAAGAGTCAATCAATGTGTGTTACACAGAGGGCTGCCAGGGTCTATGTGTCCCTTGAGGGTGTGCTTCAAATGTGTTTGAAATGAATAAATCAAAAGTTGCGAAGGAAGCAAGGAGTAATATTAATCTGCCAATGCACGCAAGCGTTGGGAGCGACACACTTTTCAAGTTGTTTCAGAGGTCCCTAGAGTTCTGACATCCAAGGTTATTTTTGGCACCACTATTCACCATTCAGTGTCACTAACTGTTTACAAACACCTGGTGGGTAGACAGTACTACACGAGGGATTGGGGGGGGGGGGGGGTCATTTTTGCTGTTGAGAAATCCAAAAGATTTCAATACCAAAATTTAAATCAATAGTGGTACCTCTTTACAATAAAGTTGTATTTGTTACCATTAGTAGTAAATGCATTAAGTATCATGAAATAACAATGAACAATATTTTTTACTCATTAATCTGGGTTAATGTTAATTTGTGAAAAAACTACAATTGTTCATCATTAGTTCATGTTAGTTCATAATGCATTAAATAATGTTAACATATACAACTTTTCATTTAAAAAAATGTATTAGTATATGTTGAAATTAACATTAATCAAGATTAATAAATGCTGTAAAAGTATTGTTCATTGTTAATGTTAATTAATGTAGTTAACTTATGTTAACAAATATAACTTTATGTTAACTCAATAGTTTTATATTTTTCCATAGATTTAATGCAATTACATCACTCCCAATGATGCTTCATGGGATTTTAGTTCATTCCCTCATTAAAGACGTCAAGTACACAATCTGGAAACCTTGTCTTTTTGTCCAATTTTCAAATACATTTTTGCTTAAAGCTGAAGTGTGTAACTTTTTCAGTGTTAAAATACTTTCTTCTAACCCAGCTTAATAAGCAGAAACAATTATAAGTAAGCCATTCATAGGTTCATTTTCTCGAAAACTGTAAACACTGTGTCGCTTTGAAAATTGCTCTTTTTTTTCTTTTAGTGACCCACTTAGATCCGCCCCAACAACATTAACAACCAATGGTGTGAGTCGGGGGTGGGGCTATCTCTTTGTTCGATCAATGGCAGATAGGGGCATATTCAGAAAACTGTTTTGAAAACAAAGTTTATTTTTGCAATTCCCGTTTGGCGGCGCAGAAATTACATCAGCTTTAAAATAAAAGTTTGTAATGTTGTGATTTTCCTCAAAGCTGGTTGGTTTGGTTCATGGCTTAGAGTGTTTAATGAAGGATTTTATGAAATCCATATGGAAAACATGAATGATAAAAATACTTCCGGAAACTAAGAATAAGTAGGCAGTCACTGTTGCCCTTTATTTCCAATATATCTGTAATTATTTGCCGATATTTGCTGGTATTCTACACCTAAAAGAGATATAGCTTACGTGCTGGGACATTAATATTAGTAAGATGAACTCAGCATGTCACAAACGCCGTTATTGTAAGGTCACTTACTTTGATTAGAAAAGAAGCACTGGCAAGAGACTGTCAGTGCATCTTCCCTTTTAGTTATTGCAAAAGCTGTGTTAACCTCAGAGGAAACACTCTTTCATGTGGTCGCAACAAAGTATTGTGCCTTCCTGCACTGGACAGCACCGACATCACAGCAGTACATTACAGGTGTACAGTATGCAGCTCTGTGATGCCTAAAAATGCTGTCTAGATAGGGAGCTCTTATGTTAAGAGACAGCCATTGACCCTAAGGTGATACTAAAACATACAGAAAAATAAATCAGTTACTTAATGACACAAGTATTGTTTCATGACAAACAGAGAGCCACATTATTAAATAGGCTATATTCCAGATCGTCTACCTGAAGCGAGGTAAATTGTGACTTTAATTAAAGGCTTTCTGCAAATATATTTAAGCGTAGGAGCAAAATACAGAGAGCAGAGCAAGGCGGGATTATTTTGACTATGGGCTGTTGCTAAGAAACGCTGCTAGAGCTCCGTAGTTCATTTAATATTTGTTCATCCTTATCTAATGGGATTTTGCACGTGAATGACTATGCACCCGCAGGTTGTTAATCCATCCACTCATATAACATGTGCTGATGCTGAACAACAGTAAAGCAATTCTATCATCTTGCATAGCATTCAATTGCTCATCAAGCAACTGTTGTTAAAAACTTTTTATTTTGAGTTCTTTATTACCTTTTCAATATTAACCTGGCCGACAACTTAAGGGCCATAATGTAAAGTGCGTGTTGGTTGTAGCTGCTGATGACGCACTTACTGCTCTGTTTAATGACACATAAATTACGATGTGGAGACAATTATCTATCAGAAAGATACAGTTTAACAAGGTTGTTAAAATAAGTGATAAGTGTTATCCTTTAATTTGTCCACTGAGGAGTCAGGGTTTGCCTTCAGGATACATAAGGCCTTTAAAGTACAATCAAGCTACGCAGTATTTCATATAAAAATTTAGATGTTTGCATATAAGCCTATTATTCTTGGGGTGCTAACCCCAAATCCTCAAATGCCCTCAGACAGATTTCTCTAATGTTGCATCTGTTCAACTATGTAGGTGACTGGATCATCTGTTTTGAACCAGATATTTATCCAAAGATCATATAGGGTGACACTCAGATTCAGCTTTCAGTCCTGCCTCAATAAATTAAAATAGATACTCAATTGTACTGTTTTATTAAGTGCTTTTACCAGGTAGCCGAATCAAGGTACTTCAAATGTAAATTGAATCAGTTTAATCAGCTTTAACCAATTTAAGTTAAAAATCTAGATTATAAGCAGCTTGCATATATCTGCATATTTTCAGTTTAAAAAGACGAACCTTGACCAACACCAAGGCACATATTCACACGTAAATGCACACTTCTTGCGGCTCTGCCTCTGTTGCCCAGTTGTTCGGTTGCTCTGCAGCAGAAATGAGCACGCAGTCAGCTACTATGAGACGCCGCAGTGTTACGCTATAGCACAGCAAGAGAAAGGGACACAGAGGTTGTAAGTGATGATTAGAAATCCGGCACAAGGCCCTGCACCTATACAGCAGCCCACTAATACTAACACCATGCGTGTCACGGTTGATAAAAGACCTCCATTCAATGACAACGCAGCAAAACGATGACAGCATTTCTCCCTCCCCTGTGAGAATTGCTGGGTAACTTACACTTGCAGACACTTCAAACATACCAAGAGCAATTTTATAATCAAATTCGCCCCAAACTACACTCAAGATGCAACAGAAAACTAATAAGTAAAAAGGAATGCTGGGCAAGTCTGTATCGACTGCTCATGACTATGATCTATTGACCCAGATCAAGCTTGAGGGAGATAAATATCTTAAATAACCAGCCTGCGCTGATAAAGGAGATAAATGATCGCTGTTCACTTGGTTGTGAATGACGTTCCAAGAGGCAAAAGGTGAATGAACTTTCAATGTGCCCAAGCAGAAACACCTCTTTACACACAAGGTTCACAGAGCGACTTTGTTTTCTTAAAAGGGCTTTATGTGTCATATAATGACAGAGATTATTTTCTGACAGGACAAAATAGATAGGATCATGCCTTAGTAGTCAGTAAGCTTGAAATGAAAAGGGAAAAAGTTTGGTACATGGTGCTATACACTTACTGGACTGCAGTCTGTGTACAAACTATGAATTAATGTGAATTTATTATTCTCATTGTCACCTAAAAAAAAAAATATTTATGCAGAAATGGAGCTAAGGTCATTTTTAGTAGGCTACGTTGAAGAAATGTGGTACACAGAGAAAACTTTCTAAATTAAGCTTTAGATCTGGATGTGAAAGAGAGTATAGTGTGCAGTGACTATCAGGTGACTGTGGTGCCAGTGACATACGGAGCTTGGGCTGAGTAAGCAGGAAAGTGATTCAGTTAAAGACAAAACCCATGGGAAAATCGGTTCCTGGGACACCGTGGAGATCCTGCACTGGCAAAAAGGGGATACATACTGAAGCACAGCCACCAGTGACTTGCTTTTCAATGATTAATGATAAGCTTTATAATTTTTGAATAGCTGGACCGAGTTAGTTGTATTTGCCTTACAAACAGTGTTGGGTAAGTCACTAAAAAGTCAATACACTACAAATTACTAACTACTTCTCTAAAATTATAATCAGATTACTTTACTGTTTACTTAATTGAAAAAGTAATCACATTACTAATTAATTTACTTTTAAGTTACATTCTAAAACACTTATCACAAAAATGTTTTGTTTTTCCGCTCAACAAATTCAAATGTCTATTTTCTCCTTGTTCATTGTTGCACACCCTTCAGCTGTTACAGAAATGCAAACAGACGTGCATATGAGCAAATGACTTCCCATTTTAATTGTATTACACATAAATAATATATTTTTAGAAATATTTGTAACCCAAGTAATGTATTCTGATTTCAAGAATAATAAAAAAATGTGTTACACTACTTTTTGTGCCTAAAAATAATTAGATTACAGTAACTAATTGCTTTGTAATCCACTTACACCCAACACTTTATCATCATATGCAGTCATGTATGTTCCAGCAAAGCAAGAACAGGAGTAGGCCTATGATATTTTTGAGGGAAAAAAATACTTATTAAACATTCAAGATTTGCAATAGTTCAATAGTGAATCTCTGGTTCAATACAGTACTCCCCTAAGTAAATGCTCTGATGACGTTCAAAATCGTAAGGGTCTGCCAGGTACAGTTCTTTAGTAGCCTATAGGTAACCGCTAAACGGACACACATATGACCAGTGCACAAGGTTGGGGAGTAACGGAATACATTTAACGGGATTACGTATTTAAAATACAAAATATAAGTAACTGTATTCCACTACAGTTACAGTTTAAATCATTGGTATTTAGAATACAGTTACATTCAAAAAGTATTTTGATTACTGAAGAGATTACTTTGTATTTTATTGTCATTTGTTTCATTTAATATTTAGTCCTTTCAGATGGAAAAATGTATACATATAAATGATGCGATCCAAAGTGCATTTGAACAGCGGTGAAACACTTTCTTATGATGTGTTACATTCATACGAGCAGACAGAGAATTAAGTTTGAAGTAAGTTTGGAGCAGAAGAAATAGAAATAAACCTTGTGTAAATTGTCAGCTTTACGCTAATCTAAAATGCTATTTCTAGCCATTTTACATGCACGTTACCAGGCACGATCATATTTTTTATCAAGAAAATTCATGTTGGATCATAATTTCTTTTTTTCTAGTAAGCCCTTTGATATTAGGGCAAAAATCTTATTCTTGATCATTTTTATATTGTTTTCTTGTAAAAATATCTAAAAATCCTTAAAACAAGATCAGTTTGATCTTGTTTTAGAAACAACATAGCACAAGATATTTAGGTTTTTCAGAGAATGTATTTTTAACATGTGTATTCTGTCTTACTGTACTGGCAGAGTTTTTATAGTCAAAACAAGTGAAAAAATCTAAAAGTAATCCAAAGTATTTAGAATACATTACTGACCTTGAGTAATTTAACGGAATACGTTACAAATGACATTTTACAGCATGTATTCTGTAATCTGTAGTTGAATACATTTCAAAAGTAACCCTCCCAACCCTGCCTGTGCAATGACTATACGTCAATTCATGGCCTATAATTAAAAGTAGATACCTATATAGGGAACTGCATAACAAAGTTCTTTACAATTTGAAAGTAACTTTTTATAACAAATAAAACAAGGCTTGCGTTCGGTGTGTTCTTTTCTGTGGCCACAATTCCAAATGGTCAGTAGGCTACATAACGATATTTCTTGATAAAACAAAAATTCACAGCATGACCATAAAGAAAACATTGCTGGTGCGTGTCGAGGCAGGGAGTGAAAAGAGAGGAGTCACTAATCGAGACTGAATGCTGCTAGTGCTGAAAAGGACAAAATCGAGCTACTGGAGTCTTTACAGGACGACAGAGAAAGGTTTTAACCGAGCGCGAGAAAGTGTGCATGCTGCGAACACGAGACGCAGCAAATAATGCGCAAGAAGATGATTTGGAGGAGAGAGGGACAACGACACAATCATGCATTTACAAGAGTGATGAGAGAGATGGAGGTAAAGGAGAGAGACCCTTTTCTCTCCAAACGTAGCTATCGATTGTACATCAAACTTTCCTGAAGTGCAAAACTGTTAAGTATGCTAGCTAGTAGATGAAGAGGTATCAAAGGACTACGAGCTCTTAACTGTACTGACATTTAATACAGCTGAATAGATGCCACACTGACTCACCCTGGCGTATTTTGAGGAGTAGGGATCCTCAAACAGCGCCCAGATTCGGGGCCGCCATGTACTCCACCAGCTAGCGTTCCGCCCGTCCTCCTGTAGACACAACCTCTTCAAGTCCCCGTCCGCACCACCCGTAAGCGCTGGGTCGTCCTCTGGCAGTTCCGGCTCGGGCGTCTCGAAGCTGTCCAGCGCTTCCTCGGCATCCCGATGCTGTCGGTAGTTCATCCAGCAGCAAGCCTCCACGTCCGTCTCATCGATCCCCCAAAAAGCGAGCTCCTCTTCAAAGAGAGGACCGCAGACATCGTTGGGACAATGCAATTTCCCTGTGCGGTAATAATTTAGAATGAACGCAAACGTGTTGGGGTGGCGGTCAAAGAAGAACTCGTCGGATTTGGGGTCATAGTCAAAGTTACTGAACGCATCAGGCTCGGTGAGCCAAGACAAGCGGGTCCCGGGCAGCGTCTTCAGCGTGCTGCGGTACGTCTCGTGCCGAATCCCTCCGCAGTTTATTACTATTTTCTCGCTTTCTGACGGACAAGTCATGTCTGCGCTGTAACATGCTTTGTTGGACGACTTGTTCCCACCCTTGCGCCCTTTGAAAGAGGAGACACACACCGAATTGAGCATAGAGGAGCAGGGGGAGGGAGAGCTGGACAGAGAACGGAGAGGGGAGGGGGGTAGGAGAAGCCTGCATTGAGAGAGGAGAGGAGAGGATAGATTTAGTGATTTTCATATTTTTATACATCAACTAGCTGGTAAAGCCAGGTAACCTGCATTCAACTCATCACATCATCAGTTCTTAAAACAATCACTTGTAGACCACTAATATGCGGTTCTGTAGGTGTAAAGAAATCTACATGACAAACTTGAATCCTACAGGGAATTCAAGGTGCTATGTCAACACAGGTTTGACTGAAACTTTTACTCTTTTGAAAACTCGACAAAATCAGAAGAACGTTGCTATAGGTATATGAGATAAGCAATAAGCATTCATTCACACGAACACAGAGGGTTCAGTGTGTTCACCTTTAATGAAGGGGTTCAATGTACATTCAGTGTTACATAATGAACAGGTTTCCCTTTTGAAGGAAGAGACCCCTCCTCCTCTGCAATGCCCACCCATCTTTCATTTTCCTTCTTTTACCATCACTCTGCTCCCATGTCCCTCAATTCACTAAAACACTCTCCTCAATTACAGCAAAGGGAGATGAAAATGACTGAATGCTTTACAGTCATTCCCTCCCCACACCATGCTCGCAGCGTATCCAATGGAAAGAGAGCGAAAGGAAGAGAGCAAGAGAGAGAGGGGTAGGCTGGGAGGAAGAGCGAGAAAAGCTAAAGCCAGAATGATTCTTTGCTGAGCTACACAAAATAGGGAGAAAAGACTGCAGAGCATTAACTCTGACACTATCTCTCTCTTTCTCTCTCTCTCAGGGCAGTGCTAATGATATACAGACCATTCAGTACAGTGTATGTACAGTATTAACCTCCACCTTGGTGGTGTCAAAGATTGTGCACGTTTCTAATCTTCAAAATGACAGTATTCTATAAGAAAGGTTTGTATTCACCTAAACAACCATATACATGTAGCACCTTGCAGTTTGACTGCATTACGAATGGAAAAACAGAATGGTACTTTTAGCTGCAGTGAAACAAATGAGTCGAAACTCCTGAGGCTATTTTTCCTCTTTCAAATTGAAATCCCCTTGTTTTGGAATCTTTAATCTCCCTCTGTCATTTCTGTATTGTCGTTTTCTGTCTCTCTTGAGGCCATCATACAAGGGTCAGATTTCACTGACAAATCACTGGCAGTCCTTCCATGTTCTGCTGTGCTGTCTCTTGCATTTCATTTCAGAACTCTCACTCTCCTATAACTTGCATAACTGTACGGCATAGTTTTTCTAGAATATACATATCTCTTTAACTTCTCTCCTCACTTAGTAAGCCTTGTCTGTTTGCCTCAGTTCACCCTTTATTTTGCTTTCCTTTATGTTCTGATGTATATATGATTAACCTTTGGAACTACACAGGAGTGTGAGACCCCTAAGTTTGAACTGTGGTGTTGGTTTCTCCTTTCAGCACCAAGGACAGCGCACGTTTCAGCTCATCATTTTACACTCAGAACTGACACTGGACCGTTCCCCCACACACACACACACACACACAAACTTGATTCAGTCGTGGACAGTGGTTCCACATAATTGAAATTAGTTTTCCTAAATTAAAATTACTATGTAATTCAATTTAAATACTTCAAGTAAAGGTAACTTAACTCAATCAAGATAACCCAACTAAATTGAACATGTCAAAATAACTCAACTGAAACTCTTTTAGTGATTTTCTAGCTAGTGACAGGAAATCTTAACATGCTAAACACATGCTGGTGGCATGCTGGCATGCACTACTGAGTGCAACTTGGTCACTATGCTACAGTTAGCACAGCAATTGCTGAATGGATAAAACAATATGTAGTATACTCAAAATGTAATGAATGGCCCTCAACCCAGGCTCATGCTCCGCTCTTCACAATGATGGTATCCCCCAAAATTTAACAAAACAAAAACTCTTCTTAATCTCAAGACAACAAAACATTAAACACTAACAAGTGCCCCTCTTTATATTCCTCTTGCACAAAGACACTTAAAGTAGCACTTAATTTTAAGATTTATTCTCCCTGTCGAATCCCATGCAAACATGCTGGGAACTAGAAATCCTCTGCCCAGTTTTAGTTAAACGAACAAAAATAATTATGTTGTCCCAATGCAAATGGATTAAGTAAAGCTGAGAGACACTTTTATAGTTTAATCAACATAGCTAATTTAAGTTCCCTTGGTTACATTAATTTTTTGAGTAATATGAACACGGGACGATTGAGTAAAACTGACAATAGTTTTTTTTTTCTTCACCCATTTTGGAATGCCCAATTCCCTATGCGCTTTTAAGTCCTCGTGGTTGCGTAGTGATTCGCCTCAGTCCGGGTGGCGGAGGACGAATCTCAGCTGCCTCCGTGTCTGAGACCGCCAACCCACACATCTTATCACGTGGCTTGTTGAGCACGTTGCCATGGAGACATAGCGCGTGTGGAGGCTTCACGCCATCCACCGCGGCATCCACGCTAAACTCACCACGCGCCCCACCGAGAACGAACCACATTATAGCAACCATGAGGAGGTTACCCCACATGACTCTACCCTCCCTAGCAACCAGGCCAATTTGGTTGCTAAGGAGACCTGGCTGGAGTAAACTGACAATAGTGAAAGTTAATTGTTTTATTTATTTTTTTATTTTTTTATTTCCTGAGTACACGGGACATTTAAGTGAGAAAGTGGAGCAAAAAAGATGTCCAAAGGCTAAATTTCCAGGTGTTCATGTGCAAGCATTTTATTAACTGCAAGAGTGAAGACAATATTGTATACTGGCTGTCCTAATGAAAACACTTTGGCCACAAATGGAGATAACCCTGACAAATTGACGGACCGACTGAAATCATCCTGTAATCATTTCACATAAGGAGACATTTAAGTTACTTTTATTTAATCTCATAGAAGGTACTTATATATTAATAAAGCAATTCGGGGGTTGATTTCTCTGAAAAGTGTAAACATTGTAGCTCTCAAAATATTGCTGTTTGTTTAAGCAGCACTGGCTCAACCAATGGTATATGTTTGGATTTTAGTCAGGTGTTTAAATATGACAAGCTTGTGGTGAAATAAATAACATAAGGGCCACAAATAGGATAAGGAAATGATGAATAGGAAAAACTGAGAGAAAAACGAAAAATGACTTACAAGGTGTGCTGACAAAGCAAAAATGGCTCCCACTAAAAAGGGAAATCACTGTTAACTGTGTGTGTGGATGGGGAGCGTACATTAAGTGTGTACGTCCGATGGATGGGGGTTGGTTGTAAGGACAGATACGCCTATAAAAGACAACAGCACTAGACGACAGAGAGTGAGGAGAGATAAAAAAAGGAGAGAACAGGTTACGGCCACTGTGAGGAATGTGACCATGGATGCAGGAATGACTGCAGTAAAGGTAAATGAAGCACCTACTTTGATTCAATATTCAATTGATCGAAACATTTTAATTGAGAGTTGATAAATACATGCCCTACAATCAGAAAGAAGTAGAAGTTAATCAGTTTTGGAAAGCTTTACATTATTTTTCATATTCTGTATGCTGTAGTGTGTCTGCATAATACCTTTGCTCTATCTCCCTTTCTCTCTGTCTGGTGCAGTGTAGGTGCTTGGGATATTTCTACTTTGTATCCCACTGCAGTTGAAGCTCAGTGGTGCTCAAAGGCCACCTAGAGGATTCACTGTGGAACTGCACACCACAAAACACTGCAGTATCCCCCTCCTCTTCTGGCTTTCTCCCTGTCTGAGGTATGGATGCCTTATACAAACCATCTGTTCTTTAGTTGATGCATCGTACATGGGCATGTGTCCCTTTTTAGCTTTAACACCCTTCAAATGAGCTGAAATCAATTTACGAGTTCAAATCAGTCACTGATTTGGATTAATTAAAAAGGCAATTTCTCAGTCTCAAATAGAGTGCCTGAGCCAATGGTTGGTATGGTTTTTGCAATCTCTCTCTCTCTCTTTATTTTGTTTGTGTGCACTAAGCTACTCTCAGCTGTCCTGTTCATACTGACGTCTCTTGTGGAATAGCAGTAAGGAGAGAGAAAATGAATAACAGAACAAATTAACAGTTCAAGGAAGCTTGTACACACAAACATAAACACATTCGCATTGATGCCACAGCACAATTAATTACTTTAAAAAAGAAATTATGCAATGCTAGAGAGACTCTCTTTTTCTGAAGATCATCAGTCAGGCTTTGACCTCTACTTTGAAACTAATCACAGCTCTGACTGCTCTGAGGCTAACTTTTTATTTTCAGGTGAGAGAGAGAGAGAGCGAGAGAGAGAGAGAGAGAGAGAGAGAGAGAGAGAGAAAGGGGCTTAGAGTACTCATCTTACAGTGACAGCACTGAGACGTACATGACTCCCATATCTAGCACTAACAGTAGTCTTAAGATAGTTATAACACCACTCCCTCCACCCCAGCTTCTGCTATCATTGAAACCTAATTAATAAAAGTGCCCTCTCCAGTTAATTACCATCCCTTTATAGTCCCCCATTAAGTACTCAGGGAATGAAGCAGGAGAGAGATGGGATATAATTGTGTTAAGCTAAATCACACATGAACTTGATGGAAACTATTCTTAGCAGTGGGAAAGAATTGAGTAGGGTAATAAAAAAATAATAATAATATGAAAAACAGAGGGAAGAAAAAGAGGGTGAAAGGGGGGTGTAATTTCAGGTGACTGGTTGGCAGGGTTGTATTTTTGGAGGATGCAAGATCAGGGCATCAGTTTTGAGGAGGGAGAGTAAATGTTATAATTAAAGCTAGTGCCCATAGGGTGTAAGTGAGTGATGGAGGTGGGGAGAAAGGGAGGGATCAGAACATGAGAGGAACAAACTAAAAGAGGTGGTGTGGGATGTTAATATGAGAACAAAATTACAAACAAAACAATACAAAACAAAAATGTATGCAGTGGATGGAACAGAGAAGGGCATCAAGCTTTTGAACAGGATTAGAGGAGAAAGAGTGAGTTGTGTAGTGGACAGACATGTATTAAAGGAATATTCTGGGTTCAATACAAGTTAAGTTAAATCGACAGCATTTGTGGCATAATATTGATTACCACAAAAAATACATTTTTACTTGTTCCTCCTTTTCTTTAAAAAAAGCAAAAATCTTAGTTCCCGTGATGCACTCACAATAGAAGTGAATGGGGCCAATCCGTAAACATTAAAATACTCACTGTTTCAAAATTATAGCCACAAGATGTAAACAATATGTGTGTTAACATGATTTTACTGTGAATAAAAAGCTTACTAACCTGTGTAAAGTTATAGCCAAGTTTACAACTTCGTTGCCATGACAATGTAATGTCAACAAACCCTAAAACCCTAAAATGACTTTTTAAACAACTTTACAATTTAATATATGAGTTTTAACAGAAGAATGAATGTAAGTGATTTTATAAAATTAGAAGCTTCACATTTCTGTCTTTAAACCTTTCAAAAATTGGTCTCATTCACTTCCATTGTAAGTGCCTCGATTTTTGCTTTTTTTAAACCCTCCCATTGCGTTCGGGTCATTTTTTTACCTAAGAGAGGTATATAATAATTTTTAAATGTCAAATAGTTTTCAGGACAGGAATCAACCTTTGTAACTTTGTCAAAATACACAATGCATTTTTTTCAGATTTTTTAATGAAATTGTTTAAGAGATATAACCATTTAAAAAAAAAAAAATTCCATCTTTTGCATTCGCGGGTCAATTTTGAACCAGGCATCAATTGTGGCTTTACACATTATATTATGTAGATTTGTTTTGTACATCTATGAATTAGATTTTTCTTATGAACACTTCACTTGCATTTAGCCTCTTTCCCAGACTCTCTCACACACTTTTTTTTTCTCTCACTGGGATTGCATCTTGTTTACACACATACACATACAGTCAAATACAGACACACACCCATTCCTGTACAACAATCATAACAAATAAACTAAATCAAATGTACTAAGGCCTAAAGGGGGTGTGGCAAGATTATGTTCAAGCACACATTAGTCTAAATAGGGCTTGAAAGAGGAAATTGTCCACATTTTATTTGGCAGTCATCTGATGCAGAACCAGCTTATAGCAAACTCATGCATCAACATTCGGCAGTTCATGTAAGTAAATAGAATAGATTTTGCTTAAAATCATAGTAAAGAAGTATTATTGTTCTATACTTGAGTTGTACAATTGTTTTGATGTTTAGTTGAAAAAGAATATGTTGGTTTCATAACTTTTGACCACCAAGTTGTATTGAGCAGTTATGAGTAATGGGACATTCATTCAAATTACTAGTAATTCTCACCATAGATGTTAATATACATTTTATTTTATGTTATATTTAGATCAAATTTCACAGAAATGTTGATTAAAAAAAGATGTCTTCACATGTATCACACTGGTTTTGCTGTAGTTAATGTATATTTCGAAATTTCAAAGAATATCTACATTTTATTATTTCTAAAACAAAAGGCATATTAATTACTACCTTTTATGTTTATCAGTTAACATGCCAACAATATCCAGATTTTTACATGTATGAACAGTTAAGAACTAGTTTTAGATGAAAACCATCGGGTTATGAATGCTATAGTATGAATTCATAAGCTTGAATTCCACAAATGCAAAAGGTGTATGCAGGTTCTGAATGCAATAGGAGGATTAAAGAAAAGGAGAGATGGGTCAAAATGTATTTTTGTTGTAATCAACATTATGCAATAAATGTTGTCGAATAAGCTTAAATTGTATTGAATGCATTGTACTGAATATTCCTTCAAGAGGAGTTCATGCTACCACAATAATATATATATACAGGTGCATCTCAATAAATTAGAATGTCGCGGAAAAGTTCATTTATTTCAGTAATTCAACTCAAATTGTGAAACTCGTGTATTAAATAAATTCAATGCACACAGACTGAAGTAGTTTAAGTCTTTGGTTATTTTAATTGTGATGATTTTGGCTCACATTTAACAAAAACCCACCAATTCACTATCTCAAAAAATTAGAATATGGTGACATGCCAATCAGCTAATCAACTCAAAACACCTGCAAAGGTTTCCTGAGCCTTCAAAATGGTCTCTCAGTTTGGTTCACTAGGCTACACAATCATGGGGAAGACTGCTGATCTGACAGTTGTCCAGAAGACAATCATTGACACCCTTCACAAGGAGAGTAAGCCACAAACATTCATTGCCAAAGAAGCTGGCTGTTCACAGAGTGCTGTATCCAAGCATGTTAACAGAAAGTTGAGTGGAAGGAAAAAGTGTGGAAGAAAAAGATGCACAACCAACCGAGAGAACCGCAGCCTTATGATTGTCAAGCAAAATCGATTCAAGAATTTGGGTGAACTTCACAAGGAATGGACTGAGGCTGGGGTCAAGGCATCAAGAGCCACCACACACAGACGTGTCAAGGAATTTGGCTACAGTTGTCGTATTCCTCTTGTTAAGCCACTCCTGAACCACAGACAACATCAGAGGCGTCTTACCTGGGCTAAGGAGAAGAAGAACTGGACTGTTGCCCAGTGGTCCAAAGTCCTCTTTTCAGATGAGAGCAAGTTTTGTATTTCATTTGGAAACCAAGGTCCTAGAGTCTGGAGGAAGGGTGGAGAAGCTCATAGCCCAAGTTGCTTGAAGTCCAGTGTAAGTTTCCACAGTCTGTGACGATTTGGGGTGCAATGTCATCTGCTGGTGTTGGTCCATTGTGTTTTTTGAAAACCAAAGTCACTGCACCCATTTACCAAGAAATTTTGGAGCACTTCATGCTTCCTTCTGCTGACCAGCTTTTTAAAGATGCTGATTTCATTTTCCAGCAGGATTTGGCACCTGCCCACACTGCCAAAAGCACCAAAAGTTGGTTAAATGACCATGGTGTTGGTGTGCTTGACTGGCCAGCAAACTCACCAGACCTGAACCCCATAGAGAATCTATGGGGTATTGTCAAGAGGAAAATGAGAAACAAGAGACCAAAAAATGCAGATGAGCTGAAGGCCACTGTCAAAGAAACCTGGGCTTCCATACCACCTCAGCAGTGCCACAAACTGATCACCTCCATGCCACGCCGAATTGAGGCAGTAATTAAAGCAAAAGGAGCCCCTACCAAATATTGAGTACATATACAGTAAATGAACATACATTCCAGAAGGCCAACAATTCACTAAAAATGTTTTTTTTATTGGTCTTATGATGTATTCTAATTTTTTGAGATAGTGAATTGGTGGGTTTTTGTTAAATGTGAGCCAAAATCATCACAATTAAAAGAATCAAAGACTTAAACTACTTCAGTCTGTGTGCACTGAATTTATTTAATACATGAGTTTCACAATTTGAGTTGAATTACTGAAATAAATGAACTTTTCCACGACATTCTAATTTATTGAGATGCACCTGTATATATATATTCCTTTTCTACTAAGTTTAGGTGTGAGGGAGGAATAATTACCAAAGATTATGGGGCATAAAACGTTCATATATTTGTTGGGTTGATAAAAAATAATTGAGGCTGTAACAGATTAGAATTCCATGCAGTTTGGAAATACCCTCAAACACATTTCGAAGGGATACAATGTTAAAGTGGCAAAAACAATGTAGACCTGTCTAGCCTACTTGTTGAGTCCGTTGACTGGCAGAGAGCACAGGCCTGCTTTTCCTCGGCACACCGGACAAACATAGAAATATTTAGAATAGAAGTGATATTTTGTCACTTGTACACAAGGTCACGACACAGACACACACCACAAACACCTATGTTAAATACTTACTCGCTTTGGGTCTGGATCGTTTCGCGTGCGTACAGTGTGCGTGTTCTTAAACACACACACATGAACGCACAAACTGCACAAAAATGTTACGTGGAATTGAGTAGGTTTTGGAGAGATCCTCACGGCGTGTGGTCCAGTCGACTGTGCTGAATGCCTAATCCTAAAATATTTCTGTAAAAATGGCTACACTTCATGAATAATGTAAAATGTCCTTGCTACAACACCTGCTAGCTCAAAACAGCGCGTAGGTCCGTTCCTTTAGTGATATAAAAAAATAGCCTCAGAAAAAATATATTTATATTATTTATCACCTATTTTCCTTCTCTGCCACCCCTGTCAAACCTCTAATAAATTATTCCCGCTATATGCATGGGTTTAACTGATATCTTATATATATATATATATCTATCTATCTATATACTGTATTTTCCTTGTATATCTGCATGTCTGTGATTTAACGCTTGTGTTAATCAGTTACTTATTTCCTAAACAAAACAATTTCTATCCAACCAACAGCGACACGAGCAGCGGGGAAACACCTCTCTCTCTCTCTCTCTCTCTCTCTCTCTCTCTCTCTCTCTCTCATATATATATATATAATCTTCGTGCACTCACTATATTAGCATTCTATCCCTTTCTTCTCGGTTTTAGCATCCTTTCTTCCGTATCTTCAACCGTTCCCATTGTCCGGTATTAAAACGAACGTAACCCGGTCTTTAGTTGCAGACTGAGATGCCCGAGTCAAATTATTTATGCCGAACAAGCACCATGTCGAACACGAAGTGTTATTCCTTAAGCTGTCTCTGTTATTTCATCCGCTCGTTTTTCCCTTCCTCTTTATTCTCTGTCGATGTTTTTGTTAAGGCAAATCAGTATTTCCATGCAATTTAGTCCTTAATGGAAAGGTGACATGGGATCCCTCTGTGTTTTTCCCTCCCTTCAGTTCTTAAAAGGGAAAGGTGGCAGCTGGTGCCCCCTCCCCAAACCCCACCCTGTGTCATTTAACCATCCACACGCCAAGGACTTGTCGCTGCTTTCAGCATCCCTACGTGTTTGCAAGACATATTAACACGTTTTTATGTATTTATTTATTTATTTATTCGGGGCCAAGCACTGAAAGTGCGTAGGCACCTATAGTATTCGTTAGAGTTATTCTTATTATTATTCCGCTATTGAAGTCTATGGCAGTCATGAAATTTGACACACTGATAGAGGACACTCTGAACTGTAACTGACCCAACTTTGGGGGCTCTAACTCCAACGCTCTAGCGCCACCAACTGTTCAAGTTTGCACTTATGTTTATGGTCATAACTTTTGAACCATAAGGCCTAGAATCAAAATTCATGTTTCCTCTGATTCCTTGGCTCATTCCGGGTCGAATGCACACCGTGGTTTCCCCTACTAGATTTTCCGTCATTTTGAATTTTCTGGGGGGGAAAAAACTACTTTTTCGATCTCCTCCTCGACCCTAACTCCGATTTGCACGAAATTTGTTTTGTATTATCTAGGAACACTAGGGACAAAGATGTATTAAAATCTTTTTGATAGACCAAACCATTCTTAAATAACGCCTCAACAAATTTGACTGCAAGCATTACAAAATGGTTGTGAGGCTGTATTTTCACCACACTTATGTGTATTGATCAAACGATGACTTGAGGGTACCTGCACAGTTTCGGGACAGCACCACCTAATGGTCAGGAAATATGAAAAATAGCCATTTTTGCTTATAACTTCTGAATACGTTGACCTAAAATTATGAAGCTAGTCTCTTTAGATTTCTTGGGGCATACCAAGTGAACGATACCCAGTTCCCTATCTGTCACTCACTCGACGTTGTGTCGATGTAGTGACACTAGGGGTCACTCTTGGGAGCCCGAGACACCTCTGGTCTTTGATAAAAGGCCAATGAAAATTGGCGAGTGGTATTTGCATGCCACTCCCCCGGACATGCGGGTATAAAAGGAGCTGGTATGCAACCACTCATTCAGATTTTCTCTTCGGAGCCAAACGGTCATGCTCATTGAGCTGAATATCAATGTTCATTCACCTCTGCTGGATCTGACGGCGCATTTCAGTGGCTTCTCCCTCCTCTGCACTGGTGCACTGCAGAGAACGCCCCTGGGCGCTTCGGCAGAAAAACTAGAGAGTATATTTTCTGAAAGAGCATTTTTCCCCTCTAAAAGAGTATATATTTCTCTAAAAGAGCACACACACGGAACGTCTTTTTAAAGATGCGTCTTATCAAAGATGCCTTTCCGATCATGTGTTATTCCTGGTTGCGGTCGTTATCTCTCAACTTCGGATGGTCATGATCACTGTCTTTCGTGTCTGGGCGCGACCCACACAGAAGCTGCGTTTGTGAATGGTTCATGTGAACATGGCAACGTTGCGGTCGTGGCTAGCCACCCCAGCGGCTCCCTGCCTCAGTCCTTCTACCTACGGGTATGAGGCTAGCGCGGCTAGCACTGGGGGTGATTTGGGGACCCCAATGGGATCGTCTCCACCGGGTATCCCCCCGCAGACCTCCCATTCCCCAGCACGCTCGTCTGCCCCAATCGGGCTTCCGGATGAGTTCGCCAGCTCATCTCACAGCGAGTCTGGCTTCTTGTTCGGAGCTCACGAAGATGATGAGCTCTCGAGCGCAGCATCGGAGAGCGGGCATGTCCAGTCGGACGCAGAAGCCTCAGCTGTGCTTCCCCCTTCGGGGACGATCACCCAGTCACAGGCCGATGCCGAAACGACGGACATGCTTTCCCGGGCGGCCACGAGCGTCGGGTTAGAGTGGAACCCTCCGCTCTCCCCTGAACCCTTGCGGCTTGATGATTGGTTTCTGGGCTCGCGGCGCCGCTCAAAGCAGCCGCGCCCCGCTCCAGTGCCATTCTTCCCGGAAGTGCATGAGGAGCTGACGAAGTCGTGGGAGGCACCTTTCACTGCCCGGCCCCGACTCCGCAGTTCCCTCGCTCTCACTACCCCCGATGGCGGGGCGGCCAAGGGCTATGCGGCGATTGCCCCGGTGGATAAGGCGCTTGCGGTACACCTATGCCCGCAGAGCGCCGCCACCTGGCGTGGATGCTCTAAGCTCCTGTCCAAGCCCTCAACTATCTCGACGACTGGCTAATCCTAGCTCACTCTCAAGACGTGTTGTGCACACACAGGGATCTGGTACTCTCACACCTCAGCCGACTAGGGCTTCGGGTCAACTGGGAAAAAAGCAAGCTCCTTTGGAGTTGGACTCAGTCTCCTTGACGGCGTGCCTTACGAACGAGCGCGCCCAGTTGGCGACCTCAACACTACAGCGGACGTGCTGTCATGGCAGGTTTCCCTCAGGGGAGAGTGGAGACTCCACCCTCAGGTGGTCCAGCTGATTTGGAGTCGATTCGGACGGGCACAGGTGGACCTGTTCGCCCCCCAAGAATCCTCCCACTGCCTTCTCTGGTAAGCCCTCACCGAGGCTCCCCTCGGCATAGACGCGCTGACACACAGCTGGCCCCTTGGCCTACGCAAATATGCATTTCCCCCAGTGAGCCTGCTTGCACAGACCCTGTGCAAGGTCAGGGAGGACGAGGAGCAGGTCGTCCTGGTAGCACCCTACTGGCCCACGCAGACATGGTTCTTGGACCACACGCTCTTCACGACAGCACCCCCCTGGCGAATTCCCCTGAGGAAGGACCTTCTTTCTCAGGGACGGGGCATCCTCTGGCACCCGCGCCCAGACCTCTGGATTCTCCATGTCTGGTCCAGTGCACGCTTTACGCATCTATTTGGATCGCACGCAGAGCTTTAGAATCTCTGAGCAGCTCTTTGTCTGCTTTGGTGCACAGCAGAAAGGAAGCGCTGTCTCCAAGCAGAGGATCACCCACTGGCTCGTTGACGCCATAACTATGGCATATCTCACCCAGAACATGCCACCCCCGGTAGGGCTACGAGCCCATTCCACCTGAGGTGTGGCGGCTTCCTGGGCCCTGGCCAGAGGTGCCTCTCTAACAGACATTTGCAGAGCAGTGGGCTGGGCAACACCCAACACCTTTGCAAGGTTCTACAACCTCCGGGTGGAACCGGTTTCGTCCCAGGTAGTGGCACGCAACACAAGCGGATAAGCCCGGGATAGCCGGCCGGGTGTATCGCTTGCACATAGCGCCTTCCACCTCCCTTGGAGCTGAAGACGTGCGCCGTTAATTCCCAGTAGTGTTCACAAACTTTGTCCCCTGGTTGACTTCCTCCGAGCCCTGTGACAGTTGAGTTTTCGGAGAGACTCACTGCCGGCCCAGTACACGCGCTAACTAAGAGCCCTGTTCTGGGGTAGGTGCTCTGCATGTGGTGGTTCCCTTTAAGGCTAACCCCATGTGATATATATCTTCCGCTAGTTCGTTTCCCTGCTGGCAAACTGCGTCTTCCTTGGGCAGAGCCCCTCTGCCCCAGTCTCCATGTTGGTAGTAACTCCTCCCCCATTGGGCAGGATCTACCTTGAAGGCTCTCCACATGGTTGGAAAGACCATGTGATGTATTCTTCCACTTAAATATCCCCCCCTTTCTTTGGGCGAGGTGTGGTCTCCACAGTGTCTTGGGAGGGACACCCCCCCGACTAGACCTGGCGGCCCAGTCGGATAATCCCCCTTCTTTTTTAGGGAGTGGAAAAAGAGAAGGGTAAAAGAGGCCATGACTGGGTTAGGCCTGTCTCTATCTTTGGGTAGTCGACTTGTCCCCAAAAAGGGCCGTTCGACACTCATAACTATGTTGGGGGAGTTTACATGTCGACCTGGTGTGCTGGCTAAGAGGCACACAGCAGTCTGCCCACCACACACCACCAGTTCACGTAACACAGTTCAGCCAGTTGTGGCGTTTCATATAGGAACCCCTAGTGTCACTACATTGACACAACGTCGAGTGATTGACAGATAGGGAAGGTCATGGTTACTGGTGTAACCTCCGTTCCCTGATGGAGGGAACGAGACGTTGTGTCCCTCCTGCCACAACGCTGAACTACCCGCTGAAATGGCTGGACCTTATATCGGCTCCTCAGCATAAAACCTGAATGAGTGGTTGCATACCAGCTCCTTTTATACACGTATGTCTGGGGGAGTGGCATGCAAATACCACTCGCCAATTTTCATTGGCCTTTTATCAAAGACCAGAGGTGTCCCGGGCTCCCAAGAGTGACCCCTAGTGTCACTACATCGACACAACGTCTCATTCCCTCCATCAGGGAACGGAGGTTACACCAGTAACCATGATGTTTTCCAATGTCGGACATTTTGGGCGTCGGCCATTTTGAATTTAGTTGTAAAATGTTGTATTTTAAAAACGCCTTGGCATACCGTTACAAAACTCGGTTTGCATCATTGGCACTATGTCCTTAGTGTACCTATAAAGTTTTGGGCCAGCACCACCTTGTGGTCAAAAGTTATAATGAAATGTATAAAAATTATTATAACTATTGATCATTTTGGCCTATTGTCCTGTCACTGGTCTCTAAAGATTCCTTCAGTCATGCCGAATTCCCTGATACCAAATTTGACATAGTCGGCCATACTTCCTGTCCGCCATTTTGAAATTCATTGAAAACCTACTTTTTTAAACTCCTCCTAGGCCGAAAGTCTGATTTGTGCTAAATTTGTCATGTATCATCTAGGGACACTCACGACAAAGTTATCAAAAGCTTTTCGATAGACAAAATGGTTCTCAAATAGTGCACCAACAAATCTGATGGCAAGTCGCCAAAAAGCATCTGAGCCTGTATTTCTGCAATGATGTGCTGTATTTTCATGAAATTTTTAGTGTGTCATAATGACCACACCTTGACCTCACCATGCAAACTCGGTGACTGTGCAACTTATTGGTCAAAATTTATAATTGATTGTATTTTAATTTTAGTAATTCTACCTATGTTTTTTATGCTGCTTTTCATAGTCATAATCAGTGATGTCCAGTGACACTTTTGTACATGCCATACGTTGGAGCACTTGGCCATTTCTTCTTGCAGCTATATTTTTGTAATTAAAGTCCTTAATGATGCACTTAACCGTTCTTTAATTAATCATATAATGCAGAATTAATGGGGAAAAACACATAGGCTATTGGCTAATTTATGAACACTAAAATAAGTATATTTGAAATCCACTGTGGATGTGACTATATTTCTCTATTATACAACAGTTACTTTCTGTCCTCGAATCTGACTTGAGGAGCAGAGTTACATGCATGCTGATATACAGTCCAACAGCAACAGCAATCCAAAATCAATCTGCTTCACTGTGTTCATGGCTTTCCAAATAGTGGTCAGGACTTTGATTCGACATGCAAGACTGATTTTATTTAAAGGGGTCATGACATGCCTTTATTGTTATTTCAATATATATACAGGTGCATCTCAATAAATTAGAATGTCGTGGAAAAGTTCATTTATTTCAGTAATTCAACTCAAGTGAATTGGTGGGTTTTTGTTAAATGTGAGCCAAAATCATCACAATTAAAAGAACCAAAGACTTAAACTACTTCAGTCTGTGTGCATTGAATTTATTTAATACACGAGTTTCACAATTTGAGTTGAATTACTGAAATAAATGAACTTTTCCACGACATTCTAATTTATTGAGATGCACCTGAATATTTGTTAAACATGATCATTTTCCTCCCTCATTCTGAAATTTGATTCCTCATGTCATGTCCCCTTTAATGATTCATTCAGTGGGGGGCCTGGGTAGCTCAGTAAATATGCCGGCTACCACCCCTGGAGTTCGCTAGTTCGCTAGTTCAAACTCCAGGGTGTGCTGAGTGACTCCAGCCAGGTCTCCTAAGCAACCAAATTGGCCCGGTTGCTAGGGAGGGTAGATTCACATGGGGTAACCTCCTCGTGGTCACTATAATGTGGTTCATTCTCGGTGGGGCGCGTGGTGAGTTGAACATGGTTGCCGTGGTGGATGGCGTGAAGCCTCCACATGCGCTATTTCTCCGTGGCAACGCACTCAACAAGCCACGTGATAAGATGCACAGGTTGATGGTCTCAGAAGCAGAGGCAACTGGGATTCGTCCTCCACCACCCGGACTGAGGCAAATCACTACATGACCACTAGGACTAAAAAAGCACATTGGGAATTGGGCATTCCAAATTGGGAGAAAAAGGCAAAAAAAAAAAAATAATGATTTGTTCAGTGACCATTTCTGGAGATTGCTTATTTACTCCAGAAGGTGGCAACAAACGAGCCTCTTTTAAATAAAAAGTGAGCCATTCAATCATTAACTGATTTGTTAAAACAAACAGAGCGGTTTACCACCAAAACAATGTAAGTGAACGAGAATTATTTGTTCACTTAAAAGATTCATTCAACAACACTGATTTGGTTATGAATGAAACACCACTAGTTGAAAAGAGAGCACTAAGAGCAGTGCAGAGACCTGAGTTGTGCTTGATGCTTTTGCTTCTTTTGGAACTGTTTTCATTGGTGGAGAAAAAGGCACGAACTGACAAATTTCTGTCTGAAACGTAAGTTATTTATTGTTATTTACTTGTTTGTTGAACTGTTGTATATAAGCCAAGCAAGACTGTTGCATATCACCAAGGGCATATGTAACCAGTATATCAAATTACACTTAAATCACTTGGCAATAGTAATGAATTTCTGAATACCAATGGGCCTATGCAACTAGATTCGGCTAGGGAGGTAGAGGTGTGTGTCAGAAACCACTCAGACTACTGTTTTAGTAAATTATATATATATATATATATATATATATATATATATATATATATATATGATATCTGCCAAATGCATAAATGTAAATGTAATATATATGCCGGCTTTACTGAAATGTATAAAATAAAAATGAGTGCAAACACAAATCAACCAGTTTGTAAAATAAACAGTGTTAGAAATGTCCTTTGTAGTCCTTTGTCCTGCGTCACTCGTAAAGTCTTTGTTCCGTTTTCCTTTTTGGAAACTTAATAAAGATCAGTCATCGAATACTCTCAACTGTCATTTGAGATCCTATCACATTGTTGGTTATGGAAAATCAGATTCGATGTCCGGGACAGGGAAATCTTCAACATGCTTCATTCAAGGTTTCTCCATGGGTTTGACTCGCCATCAATTAATTCAACTCAGAACACAGCTCAATCAAACCGAAGGGAAAAATAAAATACCTGACCTGTTTATAAAAAACAGGTTCATTCAGATTAAAATGTTCATAATCCATGACATTTACATCAGAGTGACAAATTTGACCTTACTTATACATTGAATGTATACTTGTTACATTGCTTATCATGTTATATTGTATAACATATCCGGTTAAGTTCTTAAAGTGTTTAAAATATTTAAATCACTTTAAATACAAATGTATTTCCAATTTCTCTTCTTTTGAATTTATATTTTACCAAAATTACTTTGAATGCATCAAAGATAAAAGAAAAGAACATAAAACATCCATTTTACAAATATGGAAATCACATACCTTCTGGAATTTTCTAACTAAATCAACTTTCATCAGGTTCAAATCAATGGTCTGCATTCAGCCACCAATTAAGAGATGAAATCTTTAATCTTTAATAATTGCCCAGTTCCTGTGGTTTCTGTTGTGATCACAAATTGGGTCACAAGAATTGGTGGAGCAGTACAGGAACCACAGATATTCTCAAAGTTAAAATATTTTTATTTGGAATATTTAACAAGAAAACTATGCAGAAAGCGTAAAATCTTGCTTGTCAATATATAGATTACCACTCCACTCATAGGCTGAAAAGCCTTTGGGCTGGTCTGAGTGTTTTTTGTTTTTTACCTTGGTCAGTGGGGGGGTTCACGTGATGCCATGCGAGAGACAGACGTGTGAGACACGAGCTCTGCAAACTTTGCTAGTTTTTTAATTATTTTCATGTTGTGATCCGGTGAGATTCGATACACCCAATTACATACTTGCTCTTTGAGGTAAATATGGCAAAGAAGCCAAAATTCTCAGACTTTGGAGACATTAAAAGACACTTACGTGTTCAAGCTGAGGCCACTGCGGACCGGAGACACAATTTGGACGGCTCGGGAGAAGATATTCAGCGTCAGTTGTCCAACCTGTCGGTGATGTTGACGAAGGTTCTTGCTGACTTGGAGGATCTCGCTGTAATACGTCGATCGATTACGGTGAAGGAAACAAAATTCTCCGAGTTGTTTACAAGAGTGACAGAAGTTGAAAAACGAATCAATTATCTTGAGTCATCGGAAAGGGAATTAACCGCTAATCCACCCGCATCCAAAACAGATTTGGAATTAATTTAGGAAAAACTGGAATATTTCGAAAATATGAGCCGAAGGAATAACATACGAATTCCTGAGCATGAAGAGGGCAGAGATATGGTGAAATTCCTAGATGAGCTTTTTCCGAGTCTGCTCGACATAACAGGCTACAAGCTGGAAATCGAGCGAGCTCACAGAGTCCCTGCTCAGAGATCTGCTGAGGGAGACAGGCCACGATCGATTCTGGCCAGATTTCTGAAATCATCCGATAAAGATCTCGTGTTGCGCCAGTCGAGGAGCAAAGGGAAGCTTTCTTGGAAGAACCATAATATTTTCTTGTTCCCGGACTTTGCGAATTCCACAAGAGAGAAATGCGATCGGTTCAAGGAACGCAAGAAACTCTTACATCAGAAAAAGATCTCTTTGCTCTGATGTTCCCGGCCAAACTGAGAATAGAAACGAAGAATGGTCGCAAAGTATTTACTTGTCCAAAACAGGCACTCTCCTTTATAAATACATTGAAGTAAGCCATCTGATGTTTCTTATATTAGTGGACTGACTCGTGGTTCAGGACCTCTATTATCTGAGGAAACTGGGTGCCATTTTTGTTTCTTTTTGCGTTGACTCCGCCTAGCGGCTGGAGTTTGTTTTATGGCATGACTCCAAGAAACTTTTGCATTGACGGAAGATATTTTCCCCCCGGCCAGATTGAGAATGGACACTTTGGATGACCACAAAATATCTATATGCTCACATAAAGGACGTCTTTTATAAAGTTGAAGGGCTGAGTAAGTTATGGTGTTTGTGTTTTTGCGCGGCCTCCGAGTTAGTTTGGCTCGTGATCATCCGAGGAACCGGGATGCCGGTTTTGTTTTTCGCGCCGGCTCTGCCTAACGGCTGGAGCTTGTTTTGTGGAATTACACTACTTCGGGACAGTTGTGGTTAAATATGTTTGTTCTTTGTGCTTATGCCTCCTAGTAGAATGATTACCTCAGCTGCTGCTATCATAACAGCCGGCTCACTGAACAACTGATTGTCCGAGGAAACTGAACAGCTTTATATCAGCTTGAATTTATTTTGTGGAGGAACACACCTTCGAGACAGTTCTGTGAATGAATCTACATGTTTTTTTCTGTTATTCTGCCTGTTGGCTGGGGTATGTTTTACAATTTATTTTCTGTTATTGTAATTGTGCCTCACAAAATTTGTGCAGAAGCACCGGACTCGAGCAATCCGATGGCAAAGTTGTCGCGGGGGCTCTCGTGGGCGTACATGGACTCTTTGAGTTTAGAGGGATTGTCGCCGGCTGGCGCTGTCGTGCGCAGGGTTAATGCGCACGTTTTTCTTTTTTCTGTTTGTTTTGTTCAGGGGGAAGTTCGGGGTTTGATTGTTGCATTAATGGGGAATGTGGTCTGTGTAATTTTGTTTTTGACACACTCATTTTTTTTTATTTTATTATATCAATATGTCAAATGTTAATGTGAATGGGTTATCTCTCTCCACATGGAATGTAAATGGGTTGGGGCACCCCATAAAAAGAAGGAAGGTTATTTCTGTTCTTAAGCGCAAGAAATATGATATAGTGTTTCTTCAAGAAACGCATCTTTCCCCGCAAGAATCTGAAAAATTTGGGAAGATATGGGGTGTACATGTTTTCTTTAGTGCTGGCTCAAGTAAGAGCAGGGGAGTCATTATATTGATTAATAAACATCTACAATTCAAATGTCTCAAACAGATTAAAGATAAATTAGGAAGAGTCATTGTTGTGTTAGGAGAAATTCAGGGGCAAAGGTTGATTTTGGCTAATATTTACGCACCTAACGCTGATGATCAGGGCTTTTTTATAGATCTTGAAGGGATGTTGCAAGCTGCTGGCATCTCTCATGACATAATATTGGGAGGAGACTTTAATCTTTTGATGGATTCAGTCCTTGATCACAGTGAAGCAAAAGTCTGTAAACTCCCTAGAGCTACATTGACACTTTACAAGATCTGTAAAAATCTTGGTCTTGTAGATATCTGGCGACTTTTGAACCCATCTGGTAGGGATTATAAATTTTTTTCATCAGTTCATAAGATTTACTCTAGAATAGATATTTTTTTTTTATATATATATATATATATCTAAGTCCCTCATTTCATCTGTTGTTGATTGCTCAATTGGAAATATCTCAGTCTCAGATCACGCCCTGGTGAGTTTAGAGATATTGCCACATACAGAGAAAAGGAAATCATATAATTTGCGCTTTAATGTATCCCTTTTGCAAAATCCTGATTTTCAACAAATGTTAAAGACTGAAATCAATGTTTATATGGAGACCAACTGGTCCTCAGTATCCTCTGTGGGTGTGGCTAGGGAGGCACTTAAGGCGGTTCTTAGGGGTCGAATCATACAGTATGCCTCATTTATCAAAAAATTCAAAGCACGAGAACTTGTGGAGTTGGAAGAGAATATTAAAAGTGCAGAGACAGAGCTGAAGCGCAGAATGTTGTCTGATGGCCTCAGAGAATTGACTAGATTGAAATACAGATATAATACTATTTTGTCGCAGAAAGTGGAGTTTTGGTTGTTCAGGGCAAGACAGTCATACTTTGAGTCAGGGGACAAAGCAGAGAAGCTTTTGGCTAGATATATAAAGCAGAGAGAGTCTTTTTCTACCATTCCCTCAGTGAAATCTGATGGTGGTGAAATTTTTAACTCAGCCATTGATATTAATTATGCTTTTAAAGAATTCTATCTTGATCTCTATAGTTCCACATCTTCGTTTTCTGATGAAGTTATTAGAAACTTTGTGGAACCATTAGAACTCCCTAAACTGACGAATGAGCAAAAAAACTCTCTTGATTCTGAGATAACCCTGGAGGAACTTGACGAGGTAATCAAGTCCCTACCTACTGGTAAGGCTCCGGGGCCAGATGTGCCGCTGAATTTTTTAGATCTTATGCTACAGAACTGGTTCCACTTTTGTTAGAAGTTTATACTGAATCATTAAAGAATGGAAAGCTTCCACCAACCATGACGCAAGCCCGGATCAGTCTGATTCTTAAAAAGGACAAAGATCCAAGCGAGTGTAAAAGTTACTGTCCAATTTCCCTGATCCAGCTAGATGTAAAAATTCTGGCTAAAATTTTGGCTAACCGATTAAGTAAAGTTATGACATCTCTTATACATATAGATCAGGTGGGGTTTATTCAGGGTCGTAGCTCTTCTGATAACATCAGGCGTCTCATCAATATCATGTGGTCAGTGGCGAATGATCAGACTCCGGTCGCTGCCATCTCACTTGATGCCGAAAAGCGTTTGATATGGTAGAATGGGATTATCTTTTTAAGATTTTGGAAATGTATGGGTTCGGGAGTACATTTATTGGTTGGATCAAGTTAGTTTATAGACACCCTGAAGCAGCGGTACAAACAAATTGATTAATTTCAGATTATTTTACTCTGGATAGGGGTACCCGTCAGGGTTGCCCTCTTTCCCCATTATTGTTCTGTCTTGCCCTGGAACCATTAGCAGCCGCGATAAGAAAAGATGATGATTTTCCAGGGGTGGTGACGGGAGGTGTGGCGCATAAGCTTCTGCTTTATGCAGATGATATTTTATTATTTGTCTCCGACCCCACTAGATCTATGCCTTGCCTCCACAGAATTATTAATTCCTTTTCCAAGTTCTCAGGATACAAAGTCAACTGGTCTAAATCCGAAGCTTTGGCTTTGACAGCATACTGTCCAGTAACGGCCTTCCAGCCAGGCACCCTCCAGTGGCCCAAACAGGGCATTAAGTATTTGGGCATTTTATTCCCAACAAATTTGTCTGATTTAGTCAGAGTTAATATTGACCCTTTAATAAAATGGTTTTCGAGCGATGTAGACAGGTGGGCTTCATTACATTTATCAATGATTGGGAAGGTTAATGTTATTAAAATGAACTGTATTCCAAAATTTAACTACTTGCTACAGTCTCTCCCGGTAGATGTCCCCCTCTATTATTTCAAGCAATTTGATAGCATAGCGAAGTCTTTCATTTGGAGTGGTAAGCGCCCCAGACTACATTTCAATAAATTACATAGGCCGATTGACAAAGGTGGGCTAGGCCTACCCAAGATTTTGTTTTATTAATATGCATTCAGTCTCAGACATTTGGCTCATTGGTCGCTTCCACCTGAAAGAGCCCCTCCCTGGTTCTGCATTGAACAAGAACTCCTTGCCCCTATTTTGCCATTGCACAGCCTTTCCATCAAACTAAATAGAGAAGTTAAATCACACCCCATTATTTCACATTTACACTCAGTATGGACAAAAGTGTTCAGAGTGTTTAATTCAGATATTTATCTAAATGTTGCCTCGAGCCTATGGCTAAACCCCAAACTATGCATTAATAAGTCCCTTTTTGTTGGTCAGAGTGGATTGCGAGGGGGGTTAATTCACTCGGTGATCTTTATGAGAGCGGTGTGATGAGATCCTTTGAAAATCTGGTTCAATATTTTGGGATCCCCAGATCTCCGTTTTTTAGGTATCTTCAGTTACGCTATTTGCTCTGTAATATTTTTGGGAATAGCATACACCCCCCTAAAGCAGCAGATACTCTAGGAGTGGGGATTTCTGCTTTTGGAAAGGGCCAGGAGGCATCAGTGTATTACTCCTTATTAATTCAGAGTCTGGGGGATGGAGTCTCAACCACTCTCAAGAGATTATGGGAGAAAGATTTAAACCTGGAATTGGAGGAGAGAGAATGGGCTAGGATTTTAAAAAAACATAAAAACTGCATCGAGAGATGCAAGGATGCGCCTTATACAATTCAAGATTTTACATTGGTTCTATTGGACCTCCTCTAAATTGTATAGGCTTGGTCTTAAAGACACACCCACCTGCTGGCGATGCCAATCAGAGGAAGGAGACATGGCCCATGTTTTTTGGTGGTGCGCTGAGATTCAGGAATTTTGGTTGAAGGTACAGAGTGTTCTGTGTGACGTGTTGGGCATTCGGATTTCGTTTTGCCCCAGACTCTGTGTTTTGGGTGATGGGGCAGTCATTGACGTAAGTGATAAATACATAAACAATTGGATCCTTACTAGTGCGATGATAGGCAGGCAGATTGTTTTAAGGGGTTGGAAGTCGGTGGGAGCACCCTCAATTCGGGAGTGGTGCAAAGAGATGGGAAGGGTGGCAGCCTTTGAAAAGGTATCATGTAGAATGCTAGGGGTATGGGATTCTTTTATTGGGAAATGGGGTAGATATTTGACGTTTTTGGGGGGCTCTCGCAGTGGGTCTGTGGAGAGAGAGGTATAGTTTAGAGTTGTATGTTTATCATAGGTGTATGTGTATGTGTGTGTATGTGTATGTAAATATATATATATATATATGTGTGTATGTGTATGTGTGTGTGTGTGTGTGTGTGTATATATATATATATATATTTATTTATTTATTATTTATTTTATTCTCTGTAAATGTGTGTACTTATGTAAGACCACTGGGATGTTCATTTGGGGTGGGGTTCTTGATCGGGGAGGGGAAGTAGTGGGTGTTAATGTTGAATCACTGTATATATGTTTTGTTTTTCTTTGTTTTGAAAATTAATGAAAATGTTAATCACAAAATAATGGAATAGTGGGGCCTGGGTAGCTCAGCGAGTATTGACGCTGACTACCACCCCCGGAGTTGTGAGTTCAAATCCAGGGCGTGATGAGTGATTCTAGCCAGGTCTCCTAAGCAACCAAACTGGCCCGGTTGCTAGGAAGGGTAGAGTCACATGGGGTAACCTCCTCGCTCTCGGTGGGGCGCGTGTGGAGTTGTGCGTGGATGCCGCAGAGAATAGCATGGGCCTCCACACGCTCAACAAGCCATGTGATAAGATGCATGGACTGACAGTCTCAGATGCGGAGGCAACTGAGATTTGTCCTCTGCCACCCGGATTTAGGCGAGTTACTACGAGGACTTAGAGCGCATTGGGAATTGGGCATTCCAAATTGGGGAGAAAATTACTTTTTTTTATTTATTTATTTTTTATTATGGAAGACAAGGAAGACCTCAACATTTGAAAACATCTACAGTAAAGCCCACATCACACATTTATATGGAAAGCACAGTAAAATAGAACATGTAAACCCTGAAAAAAAACTCTTTGTTACCTAGCAGCACCTTCAAACTGCAGTCATCAAATCAAAACGAGACAAAATGGCAACAAAACTACATCTGGTAAGAAACCTCATTAAGTTTTAACATTAAAACCTGTTTGAGTCAAAAGAGTAGAGGCTCTAGTTTCGTCCGATATGCCATTTAAATCAAATCATGGATTTATCGTGAAATGGCATGCTGTAAAACACAATGACCATGTACGTGGACTATAGGCTAATTTTCCTTAAAATATCTTATAATCACTGTCCATTATCAGATTGAGAATCAATGGATGCATCCAAAAGCTGGAAAATGTTGCTTTCAGAGGCATTATACGGAGTTTGGATGAAAATGCATTGTTCTAAAACTAGTGCAGACAGACAGCACACTGTCATGCACTAAAGGAGGTTAAGTCATGCACTAAATAGGGAGCAAGGGAGCATCCTATAGCTTTCCTGCAGCCAAGTGCATTCACTCCTAACATCCAGTCAAAAGTTCAGTTTCACGCTGCAGATGATGTTTGGACCACTCAACATGTTTGGCAGACATGGGACAATGGTAATCAGTACATAGATTCAATTTTTCATGCAAAATTTTATAACATGGTTGGCAGTGATTGGATGATGCTGGCCATTACTTTGAATCAGAATTATGTATGCTAATTTCTGTAATGTAATGTCTGTAACGTCTCAAAAACATGAATAACCAACACTCCTGGAAACATAATAAACAACTTTATTTTTTTTTTAAATCAGACTTTCTATAGCTTGGTATTATTTAAAATGTCACAACTTAGTCCCACTGTCCACATGTGTGGACATACATTTTTAGGAAAATGATTAGGTCTAAAAAACAAAATCTTTTTTTTTTTTTTTTTTGCATGTTTGTAGGAGTTTCTTAGGAACATCATTTATGCTCAGGTCCCAGGAGGCGAGAATTCTTTACCTCTGCTCTACTTTGCAGTGTGTAATGATTAAATAGAATCAACCTTTTTGACTAATGTTAGTTAAGCTTTTGATAGCTCTTTGCTTAATAAATCTGGCCTCCTCCCTTTCATACTCCTTGCCTTCACCTGTTCCTTATTTTCTATCCACCCAACTTCCATATGTGGCTTTAAATTGGTCATACTCTCTCTATCTCTGAGGCAGAGCTGGGAGAGGAGAGCAAGATGTTGAAAGGGCAAGTGGGTGGAAACAAACTGAGAAATTCAGATTAATCTGCAATATTCTGCCAAATCATCTTTATTTTTCCACTATCACCTTCTGTTTTCTTTCAGGCTCTCTTCTTTCACGAGTTGTGTACGGTAGATTTCTGCAAACCTCTTGGGTTGTCTCGATGTGTAGCCAACTGCCTCCTCAGCTATTTTTCTGTCTCGCTCTTGCACTGGACTTCCCTCTTTTCTTGCACCTTTTATCCTAAGATTTTAGCATGCTTACTGTAATCTTCAGGAGTATATATTTTACATCAAGTGCATTTCATGTAAATTAATGCACAATGGGGAAAATAGGCACATACACCCACATTCATTTTAAAGCTAAACAAAAAAAGACACCCATACACACAAACACAGACACACACACACACCAGATCAATAAATCAATAATGTCTCAACCAATCACTCTTAATATGTTTTTGTTCTCCATTTATTACTGAACCTCTGAGTGACAAAAGAATGACAATCGAACAACACTGATGAGAACATATTTTTGAAATTAATTATAGCAGGCCTTAAAATCCAAACATCCACAATATTTTGTCTATTTTCTTACACTATAAACATTTTGTTTCCTCCATATACCTGATTTTCTGTACTATACATTTTAGGCACACCCAGAGTTCCCAGTAACACACCACTACCACCATCTTCTTGGTGTTTCACCCCAATTTGTGCAGTATTGGGGGGAGGCAATGTTGGGGGAGGCACAGGTACAGTAAAACTGTCCATATACAGACTACTTCTACCCCTGTGGGGCAAAGGCAAAGGTAGACGAGGCAGCTGGGGTTGACATGATAAAGTGGATGGAGCTTTCAGAGCAGGAAGTCGGCTGTGAGCTCCACTCTTGGTAAGGGTTCCATTAAAGCTAGCTGCATCCATGGCAGAGCAAGGAGTCAAATCAGACCTGAAAAAGAGGATTATCAATGGATAAGAAAGAGAAACTGGGAAAGGAGACAAAGGGGGAATAAAAGCAGAAGTATATGCTGCAGGCATGTACTAGTGCTTTGGGTCCATTATATTCTTGCCTTATCACTATGCTGGCCATTCACTTAGCTCATATATTACTTTGTCAATAGAAACACATTTGGGAGATTGTGGGTCCTCTGAGACTACAGCTAAGCAGAGGAAACTTATTCACTCCTGCAATACCATTGCTTTCTCAATAAAAGAACTTCCTCTTGCCAGCTAACAGGAAGAAGGTTTAAGTGCTATTAAAACAGATTGTTTTCAAAGATGACAGTGTGTTCACCTCAACTATGAAGTTGGCAAAGACAGACATACCTATTAAAACAATGTGCACAAAGTAATGCATTCCCTATATGTTATACACTGCCATACATACATTTGTTAGAAAGAGGCGTGTACATTAGTGTCAATATATGTTTGTGACCTTGCTACCCTCAGTGGAGCCCACCAATCAAGAGTTGACAAGGTCCAGGAGGCCAGACCAGATGATGAGATAAGCTATGCTTCAGTAAATCTTTTCAGTCTGCCTTCTGCAGACAAATATATATATATATATATATATATATATATATATATATATATATATATATATATATATATATATATATATATATATATATAAATCTCCCTCTAAAGGACTTCATGCAGCATCTACCTTCTTTTCTAAGCCTAATGACAATTAATTAACCTAAAGAATCATGTCATGGCCATTTCTACCATTAAAGGTAGAAGTGTGTATTGCTTAGAATGTTTTTATTTATTTATTTATTTTATGCCAAGGACCCCAAAATATGATAATCCCCTTCCTAAAATATAAAGGCAGCTATACATTTTCATGTATAAAAACCCAATTATACTGTTTGCAAAATTAAATAAATATTCTGGGTTCAATACAAGTTGAGCTCAATCGACAGCATTTGTGGCATAATATTGATTACCACAACAAATAATTGTAAACTCCTTTTCTTTAAAAAAGCAAACATCTTGGTTCCCATGAGGCATTTACAATGGAAGTAAATGAGGCCAATCCATAAACATTAAAATACTCACTGTTCCAAAAGTAAAGTCACAATATGTATTTTAACACAATTTTAGTGTGATAAAATAGCTAACTAACTTTATCCGTGTAAAGTCATATCCAATTTTACAACTTCGCTGCCACGACAAAATGACAATTTAAACTTTACAGTTCAAATAATACACAAGTTTTAACAGAATCATTGTAAGTGCATTTATAAAATTATAAGATTCACATTTAACCCTCCAAAAAAATTAACCCTATTCACTTTCATTGTAAGTGACTAAATGCAACCTTGATATTTGATTTCTTTGAAAGAAAAGGAGCGAAAAACTGAAGTGATTTTTTGTGGTAATTAACATTATTCCAAAAATGCTGTCGACTGAGTTTAACTTGTATTGAACCCGGAATATTCCTTTAAAATAATTAGCTTTTATACTGTCATTGTACTAAAGCCAAAAATAAATTATTAAAATATTGTCTATTTTTTTAACCCACAATTGAATTAATGTTATATGTATAAACTCAAATTTAATTCAATTTAATTATCTATAGCGCTTTTCACAACACATATTGTTTCAAATAAACATAACAGAGAATAATGTCTGACAAACGCCAGTAAGCAAGCTAAAGGTGATAATGTTGAGGAGAAACTATGATTCATTAGAATAAAATAATAGCATAGATGAATTAACCTCATAATTTCAGCCCTCTTGATAAGAAAGCAGAAAGAAACAGTATTTATGCATTTATTTATTTATTTTTTACATTTTTTAGCCTCCTTTTTTTCCCTGAAATTCTCTGAAGATCCCCTAGCACCCCCTTGTGGCCCCCTTGGAGTCCCCGGACAACAGTTTGAAAACCCCTGGCATAGAACATGTGATATTGCACACTAATGCTAACTGAAAGCAATGCAGGATATCTGGTCTGCAGCTATATAGGGGTGCACAGTCACAAATGCTGATCAAAGCCAGGAACTACTCACAGATTTAACTGCAAATGATTCACTATGATCACAGATTTACATTGCCCCTGAAGTTCTTCCAGTGGATGCTTCAATCTAATGGGATCCAGAGACCAGATTACCCAAAATAGTGCAATACCCTCCACTTACATCTAGAGATTAGATCAGATCTGTAAACCCTTTGATCTCAGTCATCACTTTTGAGAAGCCATCACTGCTAACCTCAGATCAGTAGACTAAATCTAAAATTAGCGCTTAATCCACTTACGCATTCACACTGCCCTCTGGTGGTGTAGAGGTTACCTGCTAAAGTGCTTAAAGTCAGTCTTGGTTGTGCTACGGACTGGCTGTCGCACAAGCTCCTGAGATGTATCCAGCTGTCTGTATAGTGCCTGATTAAAATCAAGAGAGGCATGAGTCATTCCATCAGCCCAGAAGCTCCGGT
Organism: Myxocyprinus asiaticus; assembly: GCF_019703515.2. Taxonomy (NCBI): domain Eukaryota; kingdom Metazoa; phylum Chordata; class Actinopteri; order Cypriniformes; family Catostomidae; genus Myxocyprinus; species Myxocyprinus asiaticus. The sequence goes on along the minus strand of NC_059357.1, from coordinate 21,442,230 downwards.
GAAGATAAAGATGCTGTCTGCTGAATCCTATTAGCTATGAGAGCCAGCCATTAAGATACTTTGCATAAATGAGCATTTTTTAACACTGATGTTTTAAATTCACATCTCCCCACAATTTTAAAAAATACATCCACCACTCTTCAAAAACCTTCATGCTTCTCCCTAAGCACACTTATAGTGTAGAATTTTCCCTTAACATACATTTAGTTACATTTTATGTTACTCTATACTGTACAATCATATGCAGTCAGATTTCTTAAAAGACCCTTTTCACGTGTGCTTAATCAATCCATATATATATATACACACAGTGTTGGGAGGGTTACTTCTGAAATGTATTCAACTACAGATTACAGAATACATGCTGTAAAATGTCATTTGTAACGAACTCAGTTTGATTACTCAAGGTCAGTAACGTAATCTAAATACTTTGGATTACTTCTTCAGCACTGGTAGATTTTTTTTCACTTGTTTTGACTATAAAAACAGTACAGTAAGACAAAATACACATGTTAAAAATACATTCTCTGAAAAACCTAAATATCTTATGCAGTGTTGTTTTTAAAACAAGATAAGTCAAACTGATCTTGTTTTAAGGATTTTTAGATATTTTTACAGGAAAACTATACAAAAATTATTACCAAGAATAAGATTTTTGCCCTAATATCAAAGGTCTTACTTGAAAAAAGAAATTATGATCCAACGTGAATTTTCTTGATATAAAAATATGATCGTACCTGGTAACGTGCATCTAAAATGGCTAGAAATAACATTTTAGCTTAGCGTAAAGCTGACAATTTACACAAGGTTTATTTCTATTTCTTCTGCTCCAAACTTACTTCAAACTTACGTCTCTGTCTGCTCATATGAATTATATGTATAAATGTTTTCCATCTGAAAGGACTAAATATTAAATTAAACAAATGACAATAAAATGCAATGTAATCTCTTCAGTAATCAAAATACTTTTTGAATGTAACTGTATTCTAAATACCAATGATTTAAACTGTAACTTTAGTGGAATACAGTTACTTATATTTTGTATTTTAAATACGTAATCCCGTTACATGTATTCCGTTACTCCCCAACCCTATATATATATATGTATGTATGTATTCAACACAACAGGGCCAAAATGAATGTGTAGCCTCTTTATTTCACCTGCATCATGCTCTGGTAATCACCCAGTAGTTCTTGTGTTGCTGACTGACCTCTGTAGTGGTCCTGCATTTCACTGATGGGTTTAGAGACAACCCTATCTGTTAGGCGGTCTCTGAGCTGCAGAGAGACACATATAAATCTTGAACATACAGGGCCAAACAAGAAGGCAGATTTTGCATTAAAACAGGTGATTCTCCAAAGAAAGAAACTTTCTCACACACATCTCACCTTGTGGGCCAGCTCATTGAGGAAGTGTGTGGTCCAGTGCGCAGGGGCTTTTGAGTGGATCTCATTGTACAGTGGTCCATTTAGAGGCTTTCTGTCATGCTCCGTGTGTGAGGTGAGAGAGAAGTGAGCAGAGGCGGGCACTCTGTTCTGACGAGTGAGGACTGGTGGAAGAGGGGCATTCTGTGGCGGTGACAAGAGGATGGTTGAAGGTATCTGTACTAATATCACTTCAACTTGTAGTACTACTGTTGTGGCAGTAGAAAATGTATTACAGCATAAACTCTAAAGGATTATCTAAGACTGGGACACTTTAAACTTGAAGTTTTTGGTGAAAGTTTAAACATTATCCACTTACAATTTGAAGCCTTGAATAGAGCGCAACAGTCTGGTTCCAGAAGTAAAAAATCCTATTCATTTTTTACCATAGATGAATTGATTTTCAGTGATAACTTATAGACACTTAAATCTCACCTACCATGAGCTCCGAGGTTGTTCATTGATAGCAAATGCTTCTGTTTAAGCTATGCTTTAGCCAGTAAAATGGGAGCTTAAAGACATTTCAGTTATGTCTGTGGTGTTACCAGTATTAGAAGTGAAATTCATGGGTTATTCTAAAAGGAGTAGGTAAGTGCAACCTTAGGGATTTATACAAAAAAAAATAATAATAATAATTTTTGTTTTTATTGTTTTATTAAAATTTCATTTTTATTTTTTTAAATGTGTGGAATGTTTCACCTTAGACCCTATTTCCATCAAGGGAGATATGTTATCTCTATTTGACATAAATGGATAAAAAAAGACATGATAAATGAACTGTAATAACTTAGCATTTGTTCTAAAAAAGTACAATCATTTTAAGATTTGAAAACACTACAGTTATACGTCCACTGAAGTGCGTATGCAATCTTTGTTTATTAAGATATAATTATTTTAAATCTTGAACTTATCATTAAAATTGACTGTTCATCAAAACAGACCATTTAAAATAATCTTTTACCAGCGCTCCTCGTTGCTGTGCGACTTCAAATTAACGCCGTGAAAGAATCTCGCGAGATTGACGAGAGAGGGATCCCTTCTAGACACGACCGCACTCCTCAGCTCAACCATCACCTACAATGACCTTTACGCACAAGCAGTTCAAATAGAATTGCCTCTTTTTGGCCGAATACCATTATTTTAACAACACAGACATGAAATACAGGCACATATTTTTTTCTTAAAATATTACAAAATATATATATATATTTTTCTTAACAATATAATTAATACAGTATAGGCTGTACATGTTAAATACATTTATTTCCGTAATAAAACCACTTTGTTTAAAAATGTTTCATTGTTGCAATAACATCCCAGGATACCTCTTTCGATTTAGTTACACACGATATCTCTCAAACTCAATAAATTATGTATTTTCAGACAAAAGTTTAACTTTTAACAATGTACCTACCTTACAAGTGTTAATATAAAACGGCAGAGGTTGCGAATACACGTGTCCAATGTTTGTGCTGGTTTGGCCGACCTTACGTCTCTGGTTATCCATCTTTATGCACTAATGCTCAAAACTAATACATTAATTACTAGATTCAGGGATGCCTTTACGTCGATAAACGAGACAAGAGAGACATTACTGATAAGACGCCTTTTGTGCTTAGTGATATTTAATGTGGCCTTCACCCATAGGAATGGAGTCTAACAAAGTTTATGATTACTATGGAAACATGAACGCGTCTCCAAGGTCATTGGCGCTCAAAAAGAAACACTGGGCACCTGCCTGAACAACGTCACCCCCAAAATACAAGGGGTAGTCGTCGTTCGTGCTGGAGATTAAAAGCTTTAAAAGAAACACTTTTAAGAAAGCTGAATACATTTCAAAAATAAAAATCCTTTACAAAAACGGTGACCAGTTTTCGCCAAAATATAATAGGAAAATAGTTAAGTGTAACTATTACGATTGTAAAATTATAATAAATCAATAAAGGACCTTCTTCAAGCAGTGTAATAAACTATCAGCCATGACTTTGTCTTTTTTTTATGTGAATATGATCACTCATTTTTTTTTAATTAGATTTCCAATGATTCATACAACTTTCTGTGATCAGTAGTGGTCACAATGTTACTCACCAGACTATTAAATTACTTTGTTGGCTTTAATGTACAGTTTGAATAAAAATATAAATAAATAAACTTAAAAATAAAAGCATTGAAAACAGGCACTGTGACCAGCAGCACAAAGCCACTCATAGCAGCGCACTTTCATGACAGTATTCATACAACGCATCTGGGCATGGTGTGCTTAGAGAGAAACCTGTTCATTCTGGACATAAGGTGGTGTTTTTTGCAATAACAGTGTTTGTGTACACCTGATGTAGTTCTCACAGATACAAGAACACTTACTGTATATAAATGGGATGCATAGCTGTAACTGTACTGTCAGTGCATGTTTTCTGAAACACATAATCAATAGGTGAAAATGAATAATGGGCTAGGTAGGAACCATCATGCCATTCAATTAATTAATAACATCCTACTGTAAGACCAAACAGTGACAGTCCTACGTGTATACTAATTGCACTATCCAGCACATTTTAAAGCTCTCTTCTGGGCTAACACACACAAAACTCTTCAGCATATTACAGGGTGCAGGTTCCACATACAAATAAAATAGAATATTAGACTCAGACAGACCAGATACACTATGCAGTCTCTCCCTGACCATGGTCAGGGAAAATAGTATATTTCAGGTCTACATTTTTAGATCGTTCCACTAACATATAAATAACATATACAAGGGTAGTCTACACTGATCTCCTCTGGGTCTTCTGTCATCCTTCGGGAGCAGAAAACAGTGGGAGAATGGATCAGCAGGCCAGTCTGAAGTTAGGATTAATTAACCCCTGGACTCCAAGGACCTGTATAGATGAAAATAAGTTGAAAGGGAAAATGTCAAAATACAAGTAGGCTACTAAGACATTTAATCATATATCCCTTATTTAATTTGAATTCTGTCACATTATGAATTTTGTCAGTCTACTACTGCAAAAAATTTGGACCCCAATCAATGAATACAAAATTGGGGCTACTTTCCAATCAAAAAAGTATGCTAAAGAGAAAATGAAAGAGGACACTCTAAATTGATCTTGTGACAAAGGACCTTGAGGAACCAAAAATGTCTTCTGATTACTTGAGAATGAGTGAGTGATTAACTGTGAGAAGATGAGAAAAAGAACAGAACAAGAGAGAAAGAAGTAGCAGGAAGGAGAAGAGAGAGATAAAGTCACACTCACGAGTAGCTGGTATGTTGCTGGCGTCTCCTGGCACTTCTCATCTTCTCAAACCTGGCTTCCATCTCTTCTAAGACTTTAGGGGTGTAACGCACGACCAGCTTCACTGAACCCTGCGCTGCCTTTAGTAGCTCTACAGCTTTCTCATGGTGTTCTCCCTCTACACTCTACACATAATGAAAAATATAGAAAATGTTTAAAGGCAAGGACTGCAAATGAGTTATTTAGGAGCAAACATTTTGTACTACTGATTTTTAAATCTACAGCTCTTAAAATCACCACAGCCAATGGTCACCTTCAAAACAATAAGTGCTTTTTCACTATCGGGCTGAATGGTACTAAGCATGGCGAGTAGGCCTGCATAATATAGAGGAAAAAACGTTTTTGGAAAATGCGATATGCGATACAACAATCCTATGATGATGTCATCGGAGTGCGCAGAACATCGGAACCCCCACTGCTCAAAAAACTGAAGTTTAGTGGGATAAAAAAAGAACCTTCTATCCCAGAGATCACAAACATAGTTGTATTTGTTTAAAATTGAATACAGACTGTGTATAACACAGTTTTTACCATTAACTTTGTAGCAGATACTAAAATTAATTTTCAATTTTTTGTATTTTTTTGTAAAATGTATATGAATATAAAGTTAATTTCACAATATTGTGTAATATCCTAAAATAATCTGTGTTGTAAAATATTTTATTTTTACACTAATTCATGTTTGTACTGATTTCAAAATTAGTTTATTCAATGTGGGACTTTTATTTTGAAATATTATGTCCAGAAGGGAATTACCGTAGATTCTGCGCTGAACTTGAGACTGAGGAAGGATTTCATGGGACAATCCATTTGAACCCATCCTTTGATATATCCACACAGACCACAGCAGCCAATAAACAAGCCAAGTTTGAGTTTGTATATTGGTGTCTGGTCTCATTATTATCTGCAGATACAATGCAGAGTGAAAGCACAAGAGAGAGCGCTGGTTAAAGCTACATATGTACAAATTCTGACACGCATGCACACTGCATGCACACACACCAACTGACAATCATACTCCCACCCTATTCTGTGTCGCCTTAAACGTTACTGTATTAAAATCATTCCGGTATCGCAAGCCCTGGCGATATGCATATCGCGTTATGTATGTTTGCGATATTTCAATAAATTCGATATAATGAGATATCCGATTTATCATGCAGCCTTAATGGTGAGTAACGATACCAGGACCATTTCCACTTGAGTACAGTTCGGTATGATTACAAATCGTTCCCGGCCCAGATTTCTCAGCAGGGTTAACTAACAGTACTCAGGGCCGAGAACCGTTCCGCCTGTAGTGACATGGCAATCACTAGTTTGATTTCGAAACACAACAGTGGAAAAATAAATTGTAACTGTGCCAACGAGCCCAGATCAGTTCAGAACAGCACGGTTCCGCAATGGGAACCGTTTGGCCCGATGGTGGAAAAGCAGCTAATCATCTCAAAACAGCCCCAACATACCACTCCGTTAACAGAGAGCAGCTGATCGCCTCTCTTCAGCCCCCCTTGCCGGTCAGCAACACCTCCTGGGATTACCCTAGAGATGTAGATGGGAGAGTTTTGTTCTTTTCCCCCCATGATGTTGAAACCAAGCCCCTCATCTGTCTTGGGGAGTTCCACCACTCTTGGGTGTGCATGGCCTTCACTGGCTGCGAATGCTGCTACTGTGGCCTGGAAAAAGACGCAAAAGGAAACAGGTAGGAAAAAGAAAATGAGTGTGTGTGTTTTATTCCCTGCGTGCACTATCATTCTTGTTTAGCATAGTGGCAGGTTGCAGGAAAAAGTTACCTTGGCAGTGGCTTGTGCTCGCACCTCTGGCCCTCCTACAATGTCCAATGTGTCATAAAGCTGCTCGTACACCTAAAAACGGAGAGCCATGAAATTCCAACTTTGTAACTGTAATTGGAGTTTGTAACACTTTCCAATAATTAGCATTTATAACATTAACAAACATTATTACATTATACACTCGCTGAGAAATTTATTAGGAACACCTGTACACCTACTTATTCATGTGATTATCTATCAGCCAATTGTGTGGCAGCAGAGCAATGCATAAAATCATTCGGATACAGGTCAGGAGCTTCAGTTAATGTTCACATCAACCATCAGAATAGGGAAAAAATTTGATCTCAGTGATTTCTAGAGTTCTCTCTAGTCTCTAGAGTTTACTCAGAATGGTGCCAAAAACAAAAACATACAGTGAGCGGAAGTTCTGCAGACGGAAATGCCTTGCTGATAAGACAGGTAAACGGAGAATGGCCAGAATGGTTTGAGCTGACAGAAAGGCTACAGTTACAGTAACCACTCTGTACAATTGTAGTGAGCAGAATAGGATCTCAGAACGCACAACATGTCGAATATTGAGACGAATGGGCCACAACAGCAGAAGACCACGTCGGGCACTTTATTGAGTGTATAATGTTTAACGGAATATGAATCTACATTCAAACAAATGTTGTTCAACTTAAATGTGTATAACTGACTCATTCTTGTACCACCTTCAGAGTGATACAAGACTTTTCAGCTTTGTGTCTGGGACCTGATCACTCTATCAGGGTTTATTTTGTGATAATGACTGGCAGACTATACATTATCCTGCTTTTTACACGGTTTGGCTACTTACCAATTAACTAAATAAACAGGATGAAATATTGATTTGAATTTGATTGATTTGAGATAGTGGAGTAATACAAGAGAAACAAAACTTGCAATGTTCAATTATACAGTTTTGATGTAATTGTACAAAAATATTTGACTGCAAAATGCTATAACTGACAAATCAGAATCAAGTATTCCAGAGAGCCGTGTAATAATTAAAGTTATTGTGAAGTGTAAGGACTGTGAAGGGGAAAAAAGCATGTAAAAAGGGAAATCTTAGAGGAAGGAGCCACAACGTATTTACATAAACTGAACAAAACATTCAAATGTACAAGAGAACTTCTAAAAACGGAATGTCTGACAATAGTGTGTAATTGTGTCATATCCATTTGATTCTAGTCATATCTAAACAGTGGTGAACAGACCAGATTCCTGCCACTGGAACTTCTCAATCGCAACAAGTTAAGGAATGAGACATGTGAGCTAAAGTGAGATGCAGTAGGGAAGTGAGTCATTCAGAGGGAGGAACAGTGAAGCACAACTCTGCCTTTATGAAAAACTATACATTTGTGAAGGAAGAGGACATGTTGCTGTCTTACACAGTAGTGACACATCATTCCTGAATTCCAAACCTTTTTATATGCCTTATATTTACCTTCAGTGTTCTGTGAAATCAGTGCAAGGAAAAAAACTGTTATCAAACTGACTGGCAATAGCATGGAAGAATAAAACGCACCACTTAGTCACACGAATGTTACAAATATGATAAGTAAATATTTTAACACTGCTTCATTTTAATCTTCAAACAAAGGCAGAGTCGAGCATCCTTATGTGTGAAGGACTGAAGTAGCCTTTACCTCTCTGATGGCAGCACAGAATTTGCTCTGTAGTACTCTCTGCAGAGCCTGGAGTTTAGGAGGAGGTAGCTCACCACTCCTTTGTAGCCTATCTAACAATTCTATGACTCTGCAAACATCTGAAGGAAAGTTAAATATATTAAAGATAAATACATTGCAAAAATGATGGCAAAATATCAAGATTTACAAAGAAAAGCAGTGAGTGTAACCAAGTGTGGGCCCAGTTTCACTGCCAGAACACACAATATGTAAAAAGTGTCTTGAATGGACATTTACACTTCTTCTCAAAAATTTTTGTCTGGTAATCTGGGTTTGTATCCCATGAATATCATTGCCACACAGAAGCATGTATAAATTAAACTACATTTAATGAAATATGTTGTTGACTTTAACATTTGAAACTATCAATCTGTTTAAAAAAATGCTTAAGTAGAACATATGCATTTTTTTTTTTTATAACTTATTAAATTAAATATAACTAATTAAATTCTGCCATGGTACTACAACACATATACGCTGAGGGAGTAACTATAGCAACAGCTGCCGACGTCAATATCGGACGTGGACGGTACGTCGGCTAAACAAACAATCGTTATGTTATTGTAGCTTTACACATCTCAAAAAGTAGTTTTTATGACAATGTTTGAACACTTGTTCGAGGCAATTTAAGTTAACTAAGGACGCCAATAGACAATTTGCGATGCGCGAGGAAAAAAAAACTCCACGTATGACGTCTCGAAAATAACCTATGCACATTTATTTAATTACTATGGATGTGAAGGAAAAATCTGCTTTTGTTGAGTATATAGAGATATAAGATGACAAAAAGAGGTCACGTCAAATGGAGATGAGAAAGAGTTATTAATCGTGCATAAATTTAAGGCATATTCTGGGTTCAATACAAATTAAGCTCAATTGACAGCATAACACTGATTATTACCACAAAATTATTTCGACTTGTCCCTCCTTTTCTTAAAAAAACAAAACAATCGAGGTCACAGTGAGTACTTACAATGGACGTAAATGGGGCAAATTTTTGGAAGGTTTAAAAGTAAAAAAAAAAGAAAAAAAAAGTGAAGCTTAAACTTTATAAAAGCACTTACATTAATTCTAATGTTAAAACTTATGTATTATTTTAGCTGTAAAGTTGTTTAAATAGTCATTTTTACAGTCATTTAAGGGTCTGTTGACATTACATCGTCATGGCAACAAAGTTGTAAAATTGGCTATAACTTTACACAGAAAAAGTTAGTAAGCGATTTTATCACACTAAAATCACGTTAACACGCATATTATTTATGTCTTGTGGCTATACTTTTAAAAATGTTATTTTAACGTTTACAGATTGGCCCCATTCACTTTCATTGCAAGTGCCTCACTGGAACCCAGATTTCAGCTTTAAAGAAAAGTCTTTTGTGGTAATCAATATTATGCCACAAATGCGGTCAACTCAGCTTCACTTGTGTTCAGCCTTAATATTCCTTTAAACTATTGTGCGTATGCACACAATCTAATTAGACATGTCAGTCTTTAATGCTTTTTTGCACCCAGGGCTGAATGCTGAAGCTACTTATGAGAAGAGTGCTGATCTGATTCCTACACAGACATTTTAGGGCATGTAAAGTTGTATTCAGCTGCAGTTTGACAGCACTGTGCAGTGTACTCTGTAACATTTCATACTAATATCAAAATTAAATTGTAGGAGTCCAGCAATTTTATTTATAATTCAATGAAATTCAAGCATAGAGAGAAGCACGAGCACTCCCTACGGGCACAATCCATTCATTTAAAGCCACTATGCGCCCTTGTCGTAACTAATCAGCTTAAAAACCAATGGGTTCATCCATTCATCACTTCATTGATAAAAGCCATCTTCCACTATTTTCAAAACATTGCACTCCTTAGTCGGGATGTGCTGAACTGGACTAGGTAAATTACCTCTTTCCAAACAGAGCGGTTCTGTTAACGCCGCCATGTCTACCTCTTTCCCTGTATGATAATACGATGACATCATTGGGATCGTCTGCTGCAGAGCCGTTTTCAATGCGATCGGACGTAGAACTGTAGGATATACCTTTTTGTACAGCAAGGCAAGTCTTCTTTTAATGTTCAACAAAAATGTACCGCAACACGCAGCTTGACCGTGAAAGCGCAGATGCTCCAGCTAGTGGTGATGGCTGACGCTTGAGTGTCGCAACACTACGTCAGATGCGTGAGTTTAACTAATTCGTTTAACCCACGATTTCATTCTCCTACAAGCCACAAACCTGTGGACGATCTGAAAAAATCGTTTATAATTCAAGACACTAGAAATAACCAAGCATTAAACTTTTAGGCAATAAAAAAGTATTTATTAAAGAATGAAAAGCAGAACAAATACCTTTTAAAAAAAAAAAAAAAAACTACCATAAGGGCAATTTGTGTGAACCAGTGACAAACATTACTACTTTAAACCTCACTTTCGTCTATAAGTGTGGTTTGCATTTTTAAAACCACACTTTAATCCTACCCTTTTCCTTTCAGTAAATTAGGATCACTGTTTGGTTTGCAAGAGATCCACAGATTGGACCAAATATAAAACAAAATATACGACAAAGAAATTTGCAGTTGCAGAGCAATAGGAGGGAAAAAATTACCAACAAAAGGAACAGATTGCATTTAAACTACCAATAAACTACTCTTGTAGTCAACAATTAAACAGCTTTAATGTAATGGTAATAAACGACCCAAACATGACAATTATCTATCCCCCACTGAATAGGCTACACTGTTGTAAAATACAGAGTGCCTCATTCAAATGTAATTTTTCAGCATTATGGTTACTGTTACAAAGTTTATTTTAGACAGGGAATTCAAATGAGTCTTAAGGTTAGTTATTTAGTGATTTATGAAAACAAAGCCCAAACAAAAGTTAAGAGTTAAAAGTAAAAATGTCACAGTTCAGCCAAGTAATCTTGTTTTAACAAAAAGGACACTTCTTACCAGAGAGACACCAAGCTCCCTCAGTGATAGCTGTTTGTAGTACAGTACAATACTCACACCGATGTGGACATGGTGCAAGCAAGGGTGGATTAAATAATGGGTGAGGGGGAGAATGTTTGTGAATCAAATAAACAATACATCTGGATGACCTTGGATCATTCACAACCTCTGACACTTTCAGTACTCATCCCCCTGGGCCTCCATCCTGTAACCATTTTCATTGGAGGCATAGCCCTCTCCTGACTGCATGGAATCCTGATCCATCATCATCCCATCCTGTGAGCCTTCCTCTGACTGTGGTGGCACTGGCTCTTCACCCTCTTCACCTCCATTACCCAAACCTTCCTGATCACCTGAGGATACATGTCTGTCTTCCCTACGGTCTCCACGGTCCCGATCACCCCGGTCGCGCTTATGTTCACGATCTCTATCCCTGTCTCGTCTTCTGTCACGATCCCTATCCCTGTCCTTATCTCTGTGGCTTCGCTTCCTGTCCCGATCTTTGTCCCTCTCTTTGTCTCTCTCCCTCACTCTCTCTTCTCCTTCCGGTCCTCCATCCTCTCCCCGTTCACCACCCAAGGATTCCTCTATAACTCTTTCTCCTTCTGGTATCATCCCATCAGCTAGCCCGCCCATGCCCTCTTCGCCACCATCTGCACCCTTCCCTCTTTCCCGGTCTCTCTTTCTGTCTCTGCTTCTGCTTCTCCTCTTGCGGTCTCGCTCTCTATCTTGGTCTCTACTTCTTTCTCTGCTGCCTCCAGCAGCACCACCACCACCTCGCTCTCTTTCCCTGTCTCGCCGTCGACTGCTGCCTGGAATCTCCTCCACTGGAGCACCAATGGCCCTTTCACGCTCACGAGACCTGGTGTGTCTGCGCCTTTCTCGGGAACGAGAGCGCCGACGCTCTCCGCGTTCCTTGTCACGGTCACGACTGCGATCCCTGCGCTCACCACGATCCCGGTCACTATAAGGCAAAAGACAGAAGTGGTCAAGTTGAGATTCGATGAATAAATGCAACTGCCTAAAAAAGCCCAACATCCTAAACTTACCCTCCAATTGGTCGGTCATCATATCGGGAGGCGTCATCTCTGCCAGAGTGTTTGATGTTAACATCTGCCCCACCTCTCCTTGTACCACCAAGACCTCCACCTGGACAGCAAAATAAATATTAAAGTGTCTTTGACTTTAAGCATTTACCCTGCCATTTTATTCATTAATTCACCGTTATTGTTGTCTCCTTGTTAACCTAAAAAACAAATTTTCTTACCAAGCCTACGAGGGTGCCATCCTTTGACTGTTCGTCCCCTTTCAACATCAACAAGTACTCGACGTCCATCAATCTTTTTTCCATCTGCATGCTTGTAGGAAGCTATAGGACAGGAGTTGATAGACAAGCAATAGAAAAGCAGAGAGAGGGATGAAGAATACAGAGAAGAAAAGGTGGACAATTAGAAATAGAAACAACAGTATTTCCTGTTACATACCTTGAATTTGGATGAACTTCACTCAAACATTTGAAACTATTTGCAGGCACACTCTTACCTCAGAATGGATTTGACACCAGGACTGAGATAACAGACAATGTTCCTATCAGTTTATAAACTGGATTATTCCAAATATTTTCCAGTTAAATTTTGCTAAGTGGTTTTACTCTTGGATTGAGGTGCACTAGAAGTGCCATTCAGTAAACTTAGCCTTTTAAAATGACAGCACACCTTGGCCAGACTGCAGCCATTGCAGGAGTTTGAAGCACAAGTAAAAGAAAAATCCTATATCATGACTGTTAAATTTTGTTTCCAAAAGTGACCAAGTCAAATGTACATAGCCTCTTCATATGGAATTTCACCAATTACAATAAAAACAAAAAATTCTAAATAGAAGCTACATCACACAGTTCAAACAATAAAAGGTCAATGGGGCCAATTTAACTAGTCAAGGATAGCACTGACTTTGTACTTTGTGAATCCTTAACTATTCAGGCTCTTTCTGGCAAGCAGAAAGCAAAAATTGATCATGCTCAGTGCTGTTAAGAAAATAAAAATGAAGACAGGCACTCCTAAGTGTAGGCTAAAGTGGTTCACCAAAAAGTGAGAAATAAATGTTATATGTAACTAATATAGTTACAACTCCTCGTATCACTAAATTCCTCTCCAAATTGTAAGGGTGATCCACATTAAAATTATTTTAACGTGAAATTTAATACTCAAACCTTGATAGAAAAGCACAATAAAAAAAAAAAAGAAAAAAAAAAAAGAAAAGGCACTTGGGGAATACAGATCAGGTAAAAGCCAGTCTCCAAAGCCCCTCTCAGATATCCTATACAGAATTTCTACAAGTATAAAATCATTGAGGTCCATTCACACACACATTCTGACACAAATATACCATACACAAGAAACACTAGCTTCGACTGTTGTAGTAAAAAATTATTGAAGAATATATGCTTGAAGTACACGCACGCACTACATTATCACCTATGCTACTTAAAGACTCAGGATCTAAGCCCTTACACGTTTAATCTTACCATTTTACATGGAGATGCCACCTTACCATAACACCTGGCCAAGGATGGACTTCCTTGATGGAAAACCCCACGGAAAAGCATGGCGATTCCAGCTGCCTCGAATCAAAATATTATATATATATATATATATATATATAAATATATATAATCAAAATTGGACAACCTTGAATCAAGTGATCAGGGATCCAAACCTTCAACAAGGGACATGATGAAATCCACGAAGCTACTCTGGTCTGCACTGCCGATGAAGTTGAAACCTATTATGAGGGCCTTACCATCAAACCCTCAAGTCCATTCACACACCTGTCCTGACATTTAACTAGAGGGCCTTACCAACAACCCTCTGACTACCATATGCAACTAGAGGGGCTTACCAACCACCCTCAGACTACCATATGCAACAAGAGGGCCTTACCATCCACCCTCATTTTTATTCAACTTCTGTCTTTTAACAGAGGGCCTTACCACAACCCTCACCAACCAAATCATTAAGAGGGCCTTACCAATCACCCTCTAAACAAGAACAAAATCCCTCAGTTCAGTTTCACCATATTCAGTCCACTTCCACTTTGTTACAATACTACAGGGTCTTTCTATAGACCCTTTGATGAAGATCTACCACATTGATTAAAAAAAAAAGTCTGTCATGAAATTGAACTGTTTAAACCCAACCCTTAATATTCATGTTAATTATTAAAACTTGTTCTATTGGTCGTGTCTATTGTCGTTTTGGTGCTTTACAAATAATTGTAATGGGCCTTTAACAGGACGCAAATAGCAAGTTTTGTTAGAAGGAACTAAATTATGGTTCTGTGGAACATGGAAATGTTTCTCTCCATACAGCTCCTCAACCAACTTTAGGTAACTGAAATGTAACTACATGGAAAAGTATAAAGATTACTACAACTGCAGATCAAGTGCCTAACTGTGGAACTCTTAAGCTGAAAATAACTGTTGAGGGTGTACAAGGTAAATCTTTGGCAACAAGAACTTTTAATGAGAATTCTACACAGTAATTTTATTAACCAATGCCTTTGGTTAACCTTTTCTATTAAAGTCAATTATCCACATTTTAGAACACATAGCCTAAATGGTTAAACGCGTGTAAACTGTATTCATAGCTAATACATATGGGATAATTTACAGTTAACTAGTCATTTTGCAAAATGACTAGTTGACTGTAGATTATGCCAAAGCTACTTGGCCAATAAATAAATGGAGATGAAATACTAATGAGTTGAACTTGTGTTATATGAGAAGAGAGAGACCACAAAGTCCCCAGAAATAGCTGAAATCCACCTCCGGTTTCTTTAAGAGTTCTGTAAGGTGTTTATATAGCACATATTGCTTTAAGATCGCAGAGTCACAAGTAGTAGGAAAGATGACTCGCAATACCCGGATGACCAGTGAAATCACTTAATCCCTGATTGTGCAGTCATTAATCAGATATATCAGGCGATAGTATGATTGACCAATCAGAACAGAGTGTTCCAGAGAGCCGTGTAATTAATTATTGAACAAAATTACATAAGCATTGCAAATACCATTCCCTGTGCCATGTTTTACACATTCTACAAAACTTTTAGTAAACTTTAGGCCACATTCAAATTTACCATAGTAAATTTGGATGATTGTGCGCAACATGAGCTGCAATAATTCCAACAGGTTTTTCAGAAGTTCTCTTCTCTGTACAACCATTGATACACTGCCATACTTGTTTAGAAACATGCACCTTGCACTCCAAGTCTGAATCTTGCAGAGTACAACCGCATTAGTACTTTTACTATGTAGGGCTGGGCAATAGGATGATGTAATCGGATATCGATGATGTCTTACAAAGATCCCGATTGCGAACAGACGATGATCGACAATATCGGGAAATGGCAAAACCATGGATCTGGGAAGACGGCAAATAAATTAAACAGTGGCCAGGGTGTGAAACTAGCACCCGCCAAATGCGACAAGGTTGAATCCCGTTAGCAAGTTCCTCATTCAAATGTATTTCACACGTGGGTAATTTTGCTCATCTACCCACAACAGGTGGGCGACCTGTCTCGGAGTGACACATGACAAGAAATGCTGTCAGTCAAGACACGCGCTTGAAGAAACACACTTTTAAATTTTTAAGATCAGACAAAAGCGGTCAATGCTTGTTTGATTCACTGTTTGTTCAGAGGCGTGCAGCACAAACCTGTCTCGTGGAACAAGCGCATGGAGTTTTCACTCTTTTTCATTCGTCTGAAAACTGCTTGCAAGAATAATGTTATCTGAGAATGGTGAAAATTATCTCCGATCATCTCAGGAGGTGCTGCGAGTTTAATTCACTTTATTTCCTCACGGTTGGCATGCACTGCGTATTTCCGTGATGCAAATGGAGCCGTTGGAGATGGTAAATGTTTGGGTTTGGGGAGATAGTTAAATAAGATTTGTTTGATCACTTTGTTGTTTTATTGCTTTTTTCGTTTTGTTTAAAGTGCAATTTGAATTTAGAAAATGTCTTTTGTGATTGTTTATTGTGTTTCAATAAATGAATTAAATCTTTAAAGGAGAATTCACCAACCCTCAGCATGGGGGTTGACGATGTTATCAGATATCGCGATAAGGCAATTATTGCAAAAATATATATATATTTTTTTTTTTACATATCACCAAGCCCTATTACTATGGCTTTAAAAGGAGATTGCTAACGGGCTCACACTCACTTACACAGGCCCAAGCCACATTTAATGACAACCGGCAGCTCTATATTTAGCCCCAAAATGAGGCAGATGAAAAGCGTTTGTTTTAAGACTGTACACCTATCAACCTAAAATTAGATGAGGGTGTAAAGAAATCTTACCCATCATACAAACCCATCATACCAACCATATACTGAGCTGTGGTAGTAGGGTGTAGATGTATCAAAACCATCATGATCTGCAAGCCAGCTCTGGCCAATAGCCATCAGAGATAGGCGGCTGCAGTAGCAATGAGAACAACACACAATTAATATTTAGCATTGACTCGCTCCGCAACACTTCAGTCATGATAGCCCCTGTTGAACTGAAGTATAAAGCCTTTGCTGTTTGTACTCTAGACATAAACAGGTGTATAGTAAATGGGTCACCTTTTCACTACAGAGGGCTTTAGTCTTTAGCTTACCATCACCGCTCCAGCCGGAAACTCTGCTACAGTATGTCACACTGCCTAAACATTACAAAGATGCCATAGAGTGGCAACATTCATCAGAATGTATGTTGGCTAATGCACAGCCACAATCCACATGTCCCCCCCCACCTTCTTTACACATGTGCCGCACCAACACACTCATACCCGATACAACACACACACACACACACTGGGGGGGTGAAGAAATAGGAATATACTATGAACACACAGACATGATAGGGTTGACACGGGCTGTCACACAAGAACACACACAAGCACAAATTAATTCATTTGTACAGAACATTACATATTCTCATTAAGCCTATAGTGTTCAGTACATCACAATTTAATAGGCACCATGTTCAATTAGTGATCATCGAAGGGGAAAAAAATCAAAACAAATAAATGGACTATGTCCAAAGTCACTTTCATAAACCACTACTGCTTCAAAACAAACAAAAAATAGTTTATATTGGAGGAAAAGATGGAATCCTCTTTGTTAGTTGTAGAAAATTAGTAGCTTTTCTAAACCTTGATTTGAGTGATTTGATTACATTTTAAAGGGGTTTAAATAAGAATGAGAAATCTTGGTTACTCACAATGCATGTCTCTCTCGTGTTCGTACTCGATAAATGCATAGCCTCTTGGTTTTCCAGTTTTCTTGTTGTACACGATGTAGATCTAATAAATGCAGAAAAGTACAAGTATGAGAATGTGCTCAGTGAATGAGGAAACTCTATTAGTGTCATAATACATTTCTCTAGGGCTGCGCAATTAAATCACGATACGAGCAAGTGCAATTTCTAAACTGCAGCAAGCTCCCATTCAAAAAACTTTAAAGACTGACATACCATGAGCTCCGAGGTTGTTTGTCAATGGTATATCCTTCTGTTCAAGCCATCAGTCTGTATTATTTCAACTTCATTGTTTAAAAATAGTGTTTGATTGTGGAATTCCTGGTGAACAACTACACTACCCATGGTCTAGTAGTGGAAGCTTCACGAATCATAGAACCGCTTCCACAGCATGCGAAACAAGACTCGGAGCGACCACCCACTTCCATGATGCACCGGGAATTAAACCACCAAGTCGGTCTTTAAACTGCTTATCTATTTGTACATATCAGGATATTTTGCAATAAACAATATTTTTCTATAATATTTTTTCTATACTTATCAAATCTTTTGCACACTGACGAGATCTCGCTAATCAGAAAGCAGAGCGCAAAAAAGGCTCAAGTAAGAGAACACAACAGAAACCGGGAAGGTGAATATAGAGAAGCAAAAAGAAATAACTGACATGATCATCTATCATTTATGTAAAAAAAAAAAAAAATCCTTCCTGAATGCATTTTTTTAATTTGTATGAATAGGGAAAAACATTTGCCAAATCACAATTACAATATCAAACATTGTGTATGATTTTCTTGGTCCATATTGCACAGCCCTTATATTCAGCACAACTTACTCGCTTGATAGGACCATAGACTTCAAACTCACGACGCAGCTTGGATTCTGTGGTGTCATAATTCTGAACAAATGGAAAAAAGACTTGCATGAGGTTTAGGTTTTTTAGGATGGACCTCCAATATTTCAGCTTGTTAGTGGCCAAATACACAAAAGTACTTACAACACGAGCCACAAACAAGGTCTTAAATGCATCTCCCTGAGCATTAGGATCATTGTGTGGGTCCCCTGCAAATATAAAATACTGGGTCAAACAAGGTTAAATAATCTTGCAGTTAAAATGTTAGTGGTTTCTGATACTTACATTGCTTTAGCTCTGCTTCCACCACTACTTGCCTCCTTTCCATTTTCTCTCTTCTCTGGAATTCAAATTAGAGTGACCTATGTTACCACACTGGTTTTCATTTTCCAGGAACTTGAAAACAATTTCACTTTACTAACCACAGCAAGGACAAAGCATAATACTGAAAAAAATAAATAATAAAAAAAATTATAGCACACACACTTGACATGGGTTTAATAGTTTGGGCGTTCAAGTGTTAGGATCCAGCTTCATATCCTACTCAAAGCCACTCTTCCATATTTGATAACTTCAAAGCAGATATGTTTTGCCATCTTGAACAAACAACCCCCACTGAAACCCCTAAAAAAATCTGCCAACATTCTAAAAGTAAATCAGCCTGATAAAACAATTGTAATCCATCACACAGAAACTTTATTCAATCATGACTCACCTTCCTTTCCAACCTCTCATCCCGTGTCTCTGCTCTTGTAGGTGGTGGAGCATCTCTGGGGTCCTGATCAACAGTAACAACAACAGAACACTGTTGTTAACTCTTCATTAGTAGAATTATCTTAATCTTTATTGAACTTAAATAATGCAACAACCAGCGCATAAGCTTCTGTTTTACGCAGATGATATTTTATTATTCGTCTCCGACCCCACTAGATTCATGCCTTGCCTCCACAGAATTATTAACTCCTTTTCCAAATTCTCAGGATACAAAGTCAATTGGTCTAAATCCAAAGTTTTGGCTTTGACAGCATACTGTCCAGTAACGGCCTTCCAGCCGGGTGCTTTCCAGTGGCCCAAACAGGGAATTAAGTATTTGGTAATTTTATTCCCAGCAAATTTGTCTGATTTAGTCAGAGTTAATTTTGATCCCTTAATAAAAAGGTTTTCGAATGATGTGGACAGGTGGGCTTCATTACACTTATCGATGATTGGGAAGGTTAATGTTATTAAAATGAATTGCATTCCAAAATGTAACTACCTGCTACAATCTCTCCCTGTAGATGTCCCTCTCTCTTATTTCAAGCAATTTGATAGCATAGTGAAGTCCTTCATTTGGAATGGTAAACGTCCCAGGTTAAATTTCAGTAAGTTACATAGGCCGATTGACAAAGTTGGGTTAGGCCTACCCAAGATTTTATTTTATTATTATGCATTCAGTTTTAGACATTTGATTCATTGGTCACTTCCACCTGAGAGCGCTCCTCCCTGGTTTTGTATTGAAAAGGAAGTTCTTGCCCCTATCTCGCCACAGCAAAGCCTTTCGATTAAACTAGCTGGAGAGGTTAAGTCGCACCCCGTTATTTTGCATTTGCATTCGATATGGACAAAAGTGTCCGGAGTGTTTAATTATGATATTTATTTAAACGTAGCCTCAAGCATATGGCTGAACCCTAAACTATGTATTAATAAGTCCCCTTTCTGTTGGTCATATTGGATTGTGAGGGGGGGTTATTACACTTGGTGACCAGTATGAGGGTGGAGTATTGAGATCTTTTGAAAATTTGATTCAACATTTTGGGATTCCCAAATCTCAATTTTATAAGTATTTACAGCTGCGCCACCTGCTCTGCTCTGTTTTTGGGAGTAGCATACACCCCACTAGAGCGGCAGATACTCTGCAAGTGGTGATTGCTGCTTTTGGGAAGGGTCATGAGGCATCAGTGTATTACTCCTTGTTAATTCAGAGTCTGGGGGACGGAGCTTTAAATTCTCTTAAAAGATTATGGGAGAAAGATTTAAACTTGGTATTGGAGGAGGGAGTGTGGGCAAGGATTCTAAAAAACAAAGTCTGCATCTAGAGATGCAAGGGTTTGACTTATGCAATTTAAGATTTTACATAGATTTTATTGGACCCCCTCTAGATTGTATAGGCTTGGTCTTAAGGACACACCCATCTACTGGCGATGCCATACTGAAGATCCATGTTTTTTGGGGGTGCCTTAAGATCCAAGAATTTTGGCTGACGGTGCAAAGCTTTGTGTGTGATGTGTTGGGCACTCAGGTCTCGTTCTGCCCCAGACTCTGTATTTTGGGAGATAGGGAGGTCATGGATTTGGTAGATAAGTACATGAAGGACTGGGTTTTGATCGGTGTGATGATTGGTAGGCAGGTTATTTTGAGGAGTTGGAAGTCGGATGGAGCACCCTCGTTCCCGGAGTGGTGCGCGGAGATGGGGAGGGTGGCTGCCTTCGAGGAGGGGTCGAGCATTAGGATGGGGGTTAGGGAAACTTACAATAAGAAATGGGGCAATTATTTAGCATTTTTGAGGGAATCTCGAGGTGGGGGGCAGTGGAGGGAGTAATTTAGAGTCTTTTTTTTATTTTTTATTATTATACTTGATTATTGTGTTATTTTGTTGTTGTTTTAGTTTTCTGTGTGTGTCTATAGTCTATTAACCACAGGGGTGTTCGTTGGGGTGTCAGGGTGGGTTGAGAGTTTGGTAGGGGGAGGGGATATAGTGGGGGTTTAATGTTTAAGGTTTTTGATTCATTATATAGATGTTGTATTTCTTGTTAATTTATGAATCAATAAAAATTAATTAAAAAAATAATGCAACAACCTCCTGACCCTAACACTTGATTTGCAATCTGTAGCGATTGTCTCAAATTAAATTACAAATTTAGATAAATCAACTCAAAAATCCTTGAAGCACCTCAAAATGCCGAATGAAAGGGGCAATTCCGCAGTACGGCTGATTGTGGTGTTTCTCATGGGGAAGCTTCTCAAGTTGGGGCAGGAACGGTATCGGATCCCGCGGAGCAAACAATGCCAACAGGTTTGGGGGGAGAAACTGAGTCATCGTTCACCTATGAGAAAAATAAAAATCTCATTAATTCACAATCAAGTAAAAAATACAAATAAAACAAAAAAGTTTCGGATATATACAGTTTTGATGGGTAAAAGATTAATAGATTCCAGCTACTTGAGGATTAAGAAAACCTAGTCAAAACATACACAGTGTTAAAAAAATAAATAAATAAAGTTTTAAACGAGTTTTGGGGAAGTTCAGTTAGCAATGCTAGCTAAAGCGGCTAGCTGCTTGCAAACAAACATCACTCGACATGTCAATATTATACATTATCTTATGCAAAAGATTCGAAACATAACACACAAATAAGATAAGCACTGGAACATGCGTATAATCCAAAGCTCAACCCTTATTAGGATCAGCAGTAAATTTTTGTATCCGATATCGCCAACTGTTCACTGCGCTGTTCACGGCCTTGTGTGCTAAATTACCTCAGCTTCGCATTCAGGTCTCACGAAACCTCAGACTTCAACCCAAACCCCTCTGTGTGTGTCTGTGGAAATCTTCGTGCATTAATTATTATTATTATTATTATTATTATTATTTGTATCCTCCTAGTAGTTGTGTGTGTATTTCGGTCCACACAACACCCAACGTGTATTCTCCACACGCAGAACGAATCGTTCCTTTCTTAAAATGGCGCGAGGCCGTAAACCACAGTAGCATTTTACAACACTTTAACTCGTTTAGAGGCACTTCACGATAGGGGTGTGGTTAATTCTTACCAAATAAAGACCTTCACGAAATAGAAGTGTCTCGGATATGAAAGAATAATATATGTTCATTATGTAATGATCAATGTAATACATATTATCTGTTTTTATACAGTACATTTATATGGTGAGATTGGTAAATTGTGGTTATACATAAAACCCCTGCTATTTAACTGTTTCAGGCCTGTGGTAAAGATATGGGAATGTATGCCATTTGGATCTGATTTAATTTCCAACAAGCCTACTGAACAGTTTCCCCGAATCAGCTGCCCAAACGTATCACAATATACAACAGCCAGCAAGTGTACAAAGAAGCTTAGTCATAAAGCCTAAACCTACATTTGTTAATTGATGACCTTGAGAAAATAAATGAAAGTGCAGACACCATAGGCTATATAAAGATTCGTTTTTGGCCATTAAATGATCTGTTTTCTGTAGACTGAAGCACATTCTATTTATTACTTCAAATATATTTCTACTTGATCTAACTCTTTAAATTGCTTTTGTTGGTGTAACCCAATTTGTCAGGTAATAACAAATGAAATGTTTGACTTGAACAACACCAGTTAATTTTGTTACCACATATGATGCACATTTAGGTCACCTGACGAAACATTTTTTGCAGAAAAAATAACCTAAAGATGTGCTATGTGGTAACATTTAAAATAACTGGTTTTATTTAAGTACAAAATATCATTTAAAATGTCTGAATACATTATGTTACAGCAACAAAACAGATTCTTAAGGGTTAAAAAGGGTAAATTGCTCTATAATGTAACAATTGCAGGTAACCACTTTTTACAGTGTATTTGAATACTGGCTGATAATGTCAGACATTCAATAACATGTGTAATAGCCAGGGTTGCGAGGGTTACTTTTGAAATGTATTCCACTAAAGATTACAGAATACATGCAGTAAAATGTAATTTGTAATGTATTCCGTTAGATTACTCAAGGTCAGTAATGTATTTGAAATACTTTGGATTACATCTTCAGCACTGATAGATTTTTTCACTTGTTTTGACTATAAAAACTCTGCCAGTACAGTAAGACAAAATACACATGTTAAAAATACATTCTCTGAAAAACCTAAATATCTTATGCAGTGTTGTTTCTAAAACAAGATCAATCAAATTGATTTTGTTTTAAGGAATTTTAGATATTTTTACAGGAAAACTATACAAAAATTATTACCAAGAATACGATTTTTGTCCTATTATCAAAGGTCTTACTAGAAAAAAAGAAATTATTATCCAACGTGAATTTTCTTGATAAAAAAATATGATCGTGCCTGGTAACGTGCATGTAAATGGCTAAAAATAGCATTTTAGCTTAGCGTAAAGCTGACAATTTACACAAGGTTTATTTCCATTTCTTATGCTCCAAACTTACTTCAAATGTACTTTTCTGTCTGCTAGTATGAATGTAACACTTCATAAGAAAGTGTCTCACCGCTGTTCAAATGCACTTTGGATCGCATCATTTCTATATATAAATGTTTTCCATCTGAAAGGACTAAATATTAAATGAAACAAATAACAATAAAATGCAAAATAATCTCTTCAGTAATCAAAATACTTTTTGAATGTAACTGTATTCTAATTACCAGTGATTTAAATTGTAACTGTAGTGGAATACAGTTACTTATATTTTGTATTTTAAATACGTATTCCCGTTACATGTATTCCGTTACTCCCCAACACTGGTAATAGCTCATCATTGTTAGAGTACAATAACATCCATATGGGCATACCCAGAGGACTACTGCATCTGGAAATCAGAGTGGCTAAAAGAAGACACTCTAAGAAGCTGAAAACAAGTTTTCAGCTAACGACCCTGCATCAGTGTGGAGTGGCATGAAACAACTTACGAATTACAGGACTTCTACCCCCAACCCTGTGGTGGACCAACAACTGGCTGACAACCTGAATGTGTTCTACTGTAGATTTGAAAGGCCCAATCTCACACCCCACACCCGCTCTGACATTCACTTCACACAAAAACCAACACCTCCTGCAACCCCCCTCCTCCCCCCTCCTGCTACTCAACCTGCACTTAAGATCTGTGAAGGTGATGTGTGCCGTGTCTTTCAAAAACAAAGGATAAGGAAAGCACGGGGCCCAGATGGCATTTCACCTGCATGTCTTAGATCCTGTGCTAACCAGCTGGCCCCCATCTTCACACAGATCTTCAATAGATCACTGGAACAGTGTGAAGTCCCATGCTGCTTCAAATGCTCCACTATCATCCCCATGCCAAAGAAACCAAAAATCACAGGACTTAATGACTACAGACCTGTCGCCCTGATGTCTGTGGTCATGAACTCATTTGAGAGACTGGTGTTGGCCCACCTAGATAAATATTCTTCAATTTGCTTATCGAGCAAACAGGTCTGTGGATGATGCAGTCAACATGGGATTGCATCATATCCTGCAACATCTGGACAGACCAGGGACATATGCATTAGATTACACCAACTCTCTGTTCCCACCTCTATATTTTAGTGGATTACCAGCTTTCTGAAAGACAGGCAGCAGCTTGTGAGACAGGGGAAATTCACTTCCAGCACCTGTACAATCAGCACTGGTGCTCCCCAGGGATGTGTGCTCTCCCCACTACTCTTCTCCCTCTACACCAATGACTGCATTGCCAAGGACCCCTCTGTCAAGCTCCTGAAGTTTGCAGATGACACCACTGTCATCGGCCTCATCCGAGATGACGATGAGTCTGCATACAGAAGGGAGGTTAAACAGCTGGCTGTCTGGTACAGTCAAAACAACCTTGAGCTGAACACGCTCAAAATGGTGGAGATGATTGTGGACTTTAGGAGGAACACCCCAACACTGTCTCCCCTCACCATTCTAAACAGCACTGTGGCAGCAGTGGAGTCATTCAGGTTCCTGGGCACTACCAACAGGACCTGAAGTGGGAGACCCACATTGACTCCATTGTGAAAAAGGCCCAGAAGAGGTTGTACTTCCTTCGCCAGTTGAGTAAGTTCAACCTGCCACAGGCGCTGCTGATACAGTTCTACTCAGCAGTCATTGAGTCTGTCCTCTGCACTTCAATAACTGTCTGGTTTGGTTCAGCTACGAAATTGGATATCAGAAGACTACAAAGGACAGTTCGGACTGCTGAGAGGATTATTGGTTGTCCCCTGCCCTCCCTTCAAGAACTATACACTTCCAGAGTGAGGAAAAAGGCTAGAAAAATCACTTTGGACCCCACTCACCCTGCCCACTACCTTTTTGAACTGTTGCCTTCTGGCTGACGCTTCAGAGCTCTTAGCACCAGAACCGTCAGGCACAGGAACAGTTTTTTTCCCTCAGGCTATCCATCTCATGAACAGTTAAAACTGCCCCATTGAGAAATAATTAATGTGCAATACACAGCTTAGTCTTTTTATATTATCCAACACATCCAACCTCTTCTGCCATTACAGTGCATCCTTAAAGTATTCACAGTGCTTCACTTTTTCCACATTTTGTTATGTTACAGCCTTATTCCAAAATAGATTAAATTCATCATTTTCCTCAAAATTCTACAAACAATACCCCATAATGACAACGTGAAAGAAGTTTGTTTGAAATCTTTGCACATTTATTAAAAATAAAAAAATCACATGTACATAAGTATTCACAGCCTTTGCCATGACACTCAAAACTGAGCTCAGGTGCATCCTGTTTCCACTGATCATCCTTGAGATGTTTCTACAACTTGATTGGAGTCCACCTGTGGTAAATTCAATTGATTGGACATGATTTGGAAAGGCACACACCTGTCTATATAAGGTCCCACAGTTAACAGTGCATGTCAGAGCACAAACCAAGCCATGAAGTCCAAGGAATTGTCTGTAGACCTCCGAGATAGGATTGTATCGAGGCACAGATCTGGAGAAGGGTACAGAAAAATGTCTGCTGCATTGAAGGTCCCAATGAGCACAGTGGCCTCCATCATCCATAAATGGAAGAAGTTTGGAACCACCAGGACTCTTCCTAGAGCTGGCCACATGGCCAAACTGAGCGATCGGGGGAGAAGGGCCTTAGTCAGGGAGGTGACCAAGAACCCGATGGTCACTCTGACAGAGCTCCAGCGTTTCTCTGTGGAGAGAGGAGAACCTTCCAGAAGAACCACCATCTCTGCAGCACTCCACCAATCAGGCCTGTATGGTAGAGTGGCCAGACGGAAGCCACTCCTCAGTAAAAGGCACATGACAGCCTGCCTGGAGTTTGCCAAAAGGCACCTGAAGGACTCTCAGACCATGAGAAACAAAGATTGAACTCTTTGGCCTGAATGGCAAGCGTCATGTCTGGAGGAAACCAGGCACCGCTCATCACCTGGCCAATACCATCCTTACAGTGAAGCATGATGGTGGCATCATCATGCTGTGGGGATGTTTTTCAGCAGCAGGAACTGGGAGACTAGTCAGGATCGAGGGAAAGATGAATACAGGCCTGTATGGTAGAGTGGCCAGATGGAAGCCACTCCTCAGTAAAAGGCACATGACAGCCCGCCTGGAGTTTTCCAAAAGGCACCTGAAGGACTCTCAGACCATGAGAAATGTAGGGCTTTACTGGTTGTTTAGATCAGTGTTACTATCAGAAATAATTAATAATTATTTCTTTAGTTATTAATTAATTTTTAAATTAATTAATTGAATCTAACTCATTAAAACCTCATATGGGGCTCCAGTAAATGTAGTGCGCTATGTTTAGGAGCAAGTTTGGTTATTAGCAATAATTAATAATTATCAAAGATAATTATTAATTATTAAAATCAATAGAACATTGATGAGAATCAATGTTAGCTTTTCTAATCCTTTAAATCAACAATTATCAAAGATAATCGTTAATTGTTAACATTGATGAAACAATAATTAAAATTAACACTAGCTTATTGATCATTCAAATTCAACAATCATCAAAGATAATTATCAATTATCAAAAATCAATAGAATATTAATAAGGATTAACATTGACAGGGCACCACCCTGGAATCAGGGACTAATAACCAGATAGTATAACAGTCTCACATCCGAAGAATATCGATTTTCAGGAAAAAACAATGAATGAAGGCTTGAATCTGAGCACTGACATCCCGTCAGCATGACACATGAGTATGCAGAACAAACCAAAACACTTCTCTTTGTAATATAACAAAGTTTATTTATGCAGCAATATCAATTAATAATTAATACAATGCAGTCAATAAACTTCCGACTTACAACTACAAACTAAACAGTGATATGATTAGATATGGAAATCAAAATAATCCTATAACACATGAGGGTGTATGTGTGAGAGTGAGTGTGTGTGTGAGAGAGTGAGTGTGTGTGTGTGTGGTTAGTATGAGAGAGAGAGAGAGAGAATAAAGTGACGGCCCTAAAGCCAATTTCGCAATCGTGGGAGAGAAAGCAGCTGTTAGTTTATCGCTCAGAGACGCGGTGTACGGCTCGTAAAACAGTTCCGCGTTCTTTGACTCACTAAAGGATCAAACTCTCAACTCCTATTGGATGAGGCACACAACAGAATGTCCCTCAAACCATGACATCATCAAGAGTAGAAATGCCTCTGAAATGCTTCCGGGATTTGCTTCCAGCAACTTTGTTTGCAGTGTGTAGATGCAGCTCATCGCTGCTCTCAGGTGCAACCTCGTGGCACAAGGAAGTAACGTCCGACTTGAAACTGTGGCCATACAATCTCCATCTCGCTGGACGAACTGAGATTACTCTGTGTTCAACCGAACACTCTAACGGATCCGAAGGAGACTGCCGAGCAATCCGCATCTTCATCCGTTTGCCTGCAGAAGTGAAGAGATTAAAGATTTCTCTTCCATCTTCAATCAAGTCAACATTTCTGAGTTCTCCGCCAGCCCGCCGAGAATCAACAGCCGTGCCCACCAACAGAGCGAGGAAATGGCCTCCCGTCATCACCCGAACCTCAAGGAACCGGTTCGGAGTTAAAGGACGGATGAACACACATTCTGCATCCTCATGCGATTCAAGTAAGAGGTTTGAGGTCTGGGCAGAGATAGAATATTATAGTGTGTTATTCTTGTGTTTCAAGGTTTTTGCTTTTACAGTTTACGGACCGCCATGTCCGCTCATTATTAATACTCAGGGTATTAATTATCACTAATTTATTTTGCTGTATTGTGGTCCAACCAAATTGGACTGTTGTGCATTTCCGCCATCGCGGGTGAGACCGGCAAACTGAGTTTATCCTTTAAAGAGCAAGGCTTCATGGGATTTATAGTCTGTTTTTGACTCCCTTTGTTTGATTTTGGCGTGATTTTTATCAGTATAATTTATGACCTGGTATGTGGGGGCCTGAGTTAGGTTTTTACAACTGTGTTAGGTCTGCCTTTGTCTTCTATCTGAATACATGAGGCCCAACAGAAACAAAGATTGAACTCTTTGGCCTGAATGGCAAGCATCATCACCTGGCCAATACCATCCTTACAGTGAAGCATGGTGGTGGCAGCATCATGCTGTGGGGATGTTTTTCAGCGGCAGGAACTGGGAGACTAGTCAGGATCGAGGGAAAGATGAATGCAGCAGTGTACAGAGACATCCTTGATGAAAACCTGCTCCAGAGCGCTCTGGACCTCAGACTGGGGCGAAGGTTCATCTTCCAACAGGACAACGACCCTAAGCACACAACAAAGATAACAAAGGAGTGGCTCCGGGACAACTCTGTGAATGTCCTTGAGTGGCCCAGCCAGAGCCCAGACTTGAACCCGATTGAACACCTCTGGAGAGATCTGAAAATGGCTGTGCACCGACGCTCCCCATCCAACCTGATGGAGCTTGAGAGGTCCTGCAAAGAAGAATGGGAGAAACTGCCCAAAAATAGGTGTGCCAAGCTTGTAGCATCATACTCAAAAAGACTTGAGGCTGTAATAGGTGCCAAAGGTGCTTCAACAAAGTATTGAACAAAGGCTGTGAATACTTATGTACATGTTTTTTTTTTGTTTGTTTTTTTTTTCATTTCTTTTTTTTTTTAAATAAATTTGCAAAGATTTCAAACAAACTTATTTCATGTTGTCATTATGGGGTATTGTTTGTAGAATTTTGAGGAAAATAATGAATTTAATCCATTTTGGAATAAGGCTGTAACATAACAAAATGTGGAAAAAGTGAAGCGCTGTGAATACTTTCCGGATGCACTCTACATTCCCTTGCACTGTATATAACCAATTTGTGTTTAGATTTGCACTATGTATGTGTATGTGTGTGTGTGTGTATATATATTGTCTATTGTGTATTCTATATATACTTTATTTTCTTTTCAATATTTATTTTTTTTTATTCAATTTTTAATTATTTTTTAAAAGTCTTGTTGCTGTTTTGTATTGTTGTGCACTGGAAGCTCCTGTCACCAAGACAAATTCCTTGTATGTGTAAGCACACTTGGCAATAAAGCTCATTCTGATTCTGACTCTGATGCTCAAGTCTGGTGCATGACTGTTTTATCTAAATTA
Source organism: Myxocyprinus asiaticus (assembly GCF_019703515.2). Lineage (NCBI taxonomy): Eukaryota > Metazoa > Chordata > Actinopteri > Cypriniformes > Catostomidae > Myxocyprinus > Myxocyprinus asiaticus. The sequence continues at coordinate 21,412,637 of NC_059357.1, read as the reverse complement.
AAGGGATAGTTCACCCAAAAATGAAAATTATATCATCATTTACTCACCTTCATGTCATCCCAGATGTGTATGACTCTCTTTCTTCTGCAGAAGACAAAGATTTTTAGAAGAATATTTCAGCTCTGTTTGTCCATACAATGCAAGTGAATGGTGATCAGACCTCTGTAGCTCCAAAAGTCACAGACAGGAATCATAAAAGTAATCCATAAGACTCAAGTGATTAAAACCATATCTTCAGAAGGGATATGATAGGTGTGGGTGAGAAACAGATCAAAATGAAAGTCCTTTTTTTTTACTCTGAATCTCCATCTTTACCTTCACTTTTACATCTGAAAGTCACATGTGGTGCCTGTTTAGTTTCACTTTCACATCTGAAAGTGAAAGTGGAGATTTAGAGTAAAAAAGGACTTAAATATTGTTTAGTTTCTCACCCATACTTATCATATCACTTCAGAAGACATGGATTTAACTACTGGAGTCATATGGATTACTTTTATGTTTCCTTTATATGATTTTATTTATTTTTTTAGCTACAAAGGTCTGGCCACCATTTACTTGCATTGAATGGAAATACAGAGTTGAAAATCTTCTTCTAAAAATCTTATTTTTTGTTTTGCAGAAGAAAGAAAGTGATGAGAGAATTATCATTTTTGGGTGAACTATCCCTTTAAGAACGTTCAGTAAAAACGCTGAATTTTTTTTCTGCATGTAATTGTGAATGCATGTAATTGGTCACGATTCAAATCGTATCGAATCGTGACCAAATTTCAGATTTTAGAATGCATAGCAATCGTTAGGTAAAGAATCGCAGTCGAATCGAATCGCTGTCAGTGCAAATGTTTCAAATGGCCGCATTTCTACTCAAACTACCAATAACTCTCAAACAACAGGAGGCGCTATAACGAAAATGTACATGATCTTTTTCTTTTCAGTACTCTCTGTTTTTTCATACTGATTTAAAGATGGCGGAGACCGAAGAGCCTAAAACAACCTGCAAGTTCATTTTTAAGAAATCAACCAAGAAATTTTCTGCTCGGAAAAGAAATGCTAGTGATAGCGATAAAGGTACTTTGTGCTTGTTTTTTTCTTCTTCTCGCTAAACAGTAATGCATGCTTTCACTGAGCAGTTTTACCTTTCACTCTGGTGCACGTTAAACACACTGCATACAACATGACAGACAAATCATATTGAAACATTTCATTATTATGAATTATACTAATTATATATTATTATATATTATTAAACTATTTTTAATCACTATTATTGCGTGTTTGTCAGACAAAAGTAGCGACGAGGATGGCAGTGCTGTGGTCAGAAAGAAGAAAGCTAATATTGCGAACCCAATGATTCAAAAAGTATGTAGTAAGTGTTTGAAAAATATTTGTGTTTACAAACCTGTTGTTTACTTTTTTAATTTACTGTATTATGATATGCTTTTCTCAGACATTGAAGTGTAGAGGTAGTTTGAGCTTCAATATGAACTTTCTGCCTCAACACAGACACTTTGTTCCTATGAATCCTATTTGTTTTACCATATAGACAAAGAAAGTCGAAAGTGAAGCAGTCACATCAAGTGAAAGTGAAGAGGACAAAGAGGACAAGAGTGTTACTGTGGCTTACAAGTCTACTCGGTCAGCTGTAAGTCAAGATGTTCCAGGATAATGATCACAGTGTTGCTGTCTCATTTGCTTGTAATTGTATGATTGATTGATATCTGACCCTACATTAAGAACTTTAATTCACTTATTATTATTCATTATGATGTAATGCTTTCTGTTACATTTCTACTGGTTGTGAAAGTTTGGACCTTTGGCCAGTTGTAATTCAGTATATTGTGTGTGTTGCAGAAACCAGAGGGACCAGATGATATGGGGGCAACTGCAGTTTATGAGTTGGACACAGAGAGGGACAAAGATGCTCAGGCCATCTTTGAGCGCAGCCAGAAGATTCAGGAGGTGAGAGGAGGGATAATTGAACCGTTGGCACTAAGATATAACATACAGTTTATACACTGCCTGGCCCAAAAAAAAAGTTGCCGTTTGGATTTAAATAAGCAGATACTTAAGAGGCTATGATTGGATCATTATTGCAGTGATTAATAAGTTTCAGCTGGCAACAATTCTTTTAACCCTAACTGATGTAGTTGTAGCTTCTAATTTCTTAAACAACCATGTCGGAAAACATATCCCGTGGTCGCGGAAAAGATGTTACTGTGTTTCAGAAGGGGCAAATTATTGGCCTGCATCAAGCAAAGAAAACAACTGGAATTGGGTTAAGAACTGTTGAATGCATTATTACAACCTGGAAGGATAGTGGTGAACCGTCAGCTTTGCAGAAGAAATTTTGTTTCAAAAAACAATCTTGAATGATCGTGATCACTGAAACTCTTGAAGTCACATCCTAAAAAATCGACAGTAAAACTCACGGCTATGTTTAATAGTGAAAGTAAGAGCATTTCCACACACACAATGCGACGAAAACTTACAGGATTGGGACTAAACAGCTGTGTGGCAACAAGAAATCCACTTGTTAGTAGTGGTCGTCCGATATATCGCCTAGGCCAATAAATCGGCTGATATTCCGAATGTTTTAGTTATCGGCATTGGCCGATAAATTTTCCCTTTTGGCCGATTTGTTTCTTGAGGGTGCTGAGAATCGCCTGCTTGCATGTAAAGTGACTGAGACATGTAAACGACCAGTCATGGTTTGTTTTGCTGTTACATGCCATTGTGTTACTACAGTAATAGACAGATGTGCAACACAGTGTCATTTAAACGGTCCGCATATCAGTGCCGCGGCAGATGCATTTGAGCTCATAATGTTAAAGTGCTCACCTGTTTCATTCTCCCTCTCTTTTCTCAGCTGTTCCCTGTAACATTTAACTGTCTTGTCTAATAATAAAAAGGGAAATATCAATAAAACTAATATCATGTACCGTCCGCAAATATGAGCATATCTCGTTTTAAGAGATGTGATAAACCTCACACAACTTCAGCGGATCCAGCATCCTGTGGAGCACACATAAATCTTCCTCTGAAGCATGTATTCTAACAGTCTCTCCTCAACAGTTCCCTGTAACGTTTCTAATGATAAAAGGCATTCATCAATAAAACTTCTATTATATACAGTCTGCAAATATGCAGATATCTCGTTTAAAAAGATGTAATTCACGAGCCTCACGAAAATCCAGCGTTTTCTTCCTGTCGAGCACTCCTCTAATATATTCCTCTGAAGCGTGTATTCTATCAGCCTGAATCAAAATCTTCAGGATCAAAAGTTACTGTGATTCACAAACCATGATGGTCAGTTCATGACAATCCAAACAGGTGATCCAGGCCGTTTAAACTGTGTTCCTAATATACAGGTGCATCTCAATAAATTAGAATGTCGTGGAAAAGTTCATTTATTTCAGTTATTCAACTCAAATTGTGAAACTCGTGTATTAAATAAATTCAATGCACACAGACTGAAGTAGTATAAGTCTTTGGTTATTTTAATTGTGATGATTTTGGCTCACATTTAACAAAAACCCACCAATTCACTATCTCAAAAAATTAGAATATGGTGACATGCCAATCAGCTAATCAACTCAAAACACCTGCAAAGGTTTCCTGAGCCTTCAAAATGCTCTCAGTTTGGTTCACTAGGCTACACAATCATGGGGAAGACTGCTGATCTGACAATTGTCCAGAAGACAATCATTGACACCCTTCACAAGGAGGGTAAGCCACAAACATTCATTGCCAAAGAAGCTGGCTGTTCACAGAGTGCTGTATCCAAGCGTGTTAACAGAAAGTTGAGTGGAAGGAAAAAGTGTGGAAGAAAAAGATGCACAACCAACCGAGAGAACCACAGCCTTATGAGGATTGTCAAGCAAAATCGATTCAAGAATTTGGGTGAACTTCACAAGGAATGGACTGAGGCTGGGGTCAAGGCATCAAGAGCCACCACACAGACATGTCAAGGAATTTGGCTACAGTTGTCGTATTCCTCTTGTTAAGCCACTCCTGAACCACAGACAACGTCAGAGGCATCTTACCTGGGCTAAGGAGAAGAAGAACTGGACTGTTGCCCAGTGTTCCAAAGTCCTCTTTTCAGATGAGAGCAAGTTTTGTATTTCATTTGGAAACCAAGGTCCTAGAGTCTGGAGGAAGGGTGGAGAAGCTCATAGCCCAAGTTGCTTGAAGTCCAGTGTTAAGTTTCCACAGTCTGTGATGATTTGGGGTGCAATGTCATCTGCTGGTGTTGGTCCATTGTGTTTTTTGAAAACCAAAGTCACTGCACCCGTTTACCAAGAAATTTTGGAGCACTTCAGGCTTCCTTCTGCTGACCAGCTTTTTAAAGATGCTGATTTCATTTTCCAGCAGGATTTGGCACCTGCCCACACTGCCAAAAGCACCAAAAGTTGGTTAAATGACCATGGTGTTGTTGTGCTTGACTGGCCAGCAAACTCACCAGACCTGAACCCCATAGAGAATCTATGGGGTATTGTCAAGAGGAAAATGAGAAACAAGAGACCAAAAAATGCAGATAAGCTGAAGGCCACTGTCAAAGAAACCTGGGCTTCCATACCACCTCAGCAGTGCCACAAACTGATCACCTCCATGCCACGCCGAATTGAGGCAGTAATTAAAGCAAAAGGAGCCCCTACCAAGTATTGAGTACATATACAGTAAATGAACATACTTTCCAGAAGGCCAACAATTCATTAAAAATGTTTTTTTTATTGGTCTTATGATGTATTCTAATTTTTTGAAATGGTGAATTGGTGGGTTTTTGTTAAATGTGAGCCAAAATCATCACAATTAAAAGAACCAAAGACTTAAACTACTTCAGTCTGTGTGCATTGAATTTATTTAATACACGAGTTTCACAATTTGAGTTGAATTACTGAAATAAATTAACTTTTCCATGACATTCTAATTTATTGAGATGCACCTGTATTAACAATTTCTTCATGTGCAAATAAATTACTAAAATTTGATGACTAAACAGAAATCAGAAGAAACTGCTATCTACCATTTAAAATACAATATTATTTTTTTAGATTCTTTTTACAAAGTTAAAGTTTAGTGTGAAATTGAGTAAATATAGTGCTAAATAAAAGTTTATTCATTTTGTTTTTTTATTTTTTAAATTTATTTTATTTTTGGATTTTTTCCCTTTTTTCACCCAATTTGGAATGCCCAATTCCCAGTGCGCTTTTAAGTCCTCGTGGTCGCGTAGTGATTTGCCTCAATCCGGGCAGCGGAGGATGAATCACAGTTGCCTCCGCGTCTGAGACCAACCCGCGCATCTTATCACGTGGCTTGTTGAGCGCATTGCCACGGAGACATAGCACGTGTGGAGGCTTCAAGCTACCCACCGTGGCATCTGCGCTCAACTCACCACGTGCCCGACTGAGAACGAACAACATTATATCGACCATTAGGAGGTTACCCCATGTAACTCTTCCCTCCCTAGCAACCAGGCCAATTTGGTTGCTTAGGAGACCTGGCTGGAGTCACTCAGCACGCCCTGGGATTCGAACTAGCGAACTCCAGGGGTGGTAGCCAGCGTATTTGACCACTGTGATTGGTCAAATACTACCCAGGCCCCTAGAGTTTATTCATGTAGCAATTTTATGTTTATGTTATTTACTATATTGTGTGATATATCAGCATTTTATCTGCCTATCAGCCACCCTGCACTCTGGATATCGGCATCGGCCATTAAAAAACCCAAATCGGTCTGTCACTACTTTTTAGTGAGGCTAAACGGAAAAAACGACTTCTATATGCTACAGAGCATAAAGATTGGACTGTGGAGCAATGGAAAAAGGTCATATGGTCTGATGAGTCTAGATTTACTCTATTCCAAAGTGATGGGCTTCAGGGTAAGAAGGGAAGCTCATGAAGCGATGCACCCGTCATGCATAGTACCCACTGTACAAGCCTCTGGAGGCAGTGTTATGATCTGGGGTTGCTTCAGTTGGTCAGGTCTAGGCTCAGCAACGTTATGCCGATCGGTGAGATTTGCCGTATGCAGTCGGAGGAGGAGTTGAAAAGAGAGTAGCCATGCTGGACACTTTGGTGTTCCCATCGTCTGCTGAACCTACACCAGTCAAGAAATGTTTGCAGATGCTTAAATTTTACACAAAATAATCAGAAACATTATTCATTTGAAAGGTTTATGTGCTGCTTAATACATTGCCTATTTGGTGTGCAAGAAGAAAGTACAATAAAAGCCTGTATTATTTTAATACCAATAAAGGTATTACCAATCATTTTGAATGTTTTTAATGACAAATATAATATAACATGATTTAAACATGATGTACTTATAAAAACACAGAGTTGAGAGTTTTTGCTGAAATGGAGGTGTCAGAATAAACACCATGGTAATGGCATACTACCACACTACTCTTATTTCTGCCATAGACGGACATAGCAGTAGTAGTAAGAGTAGTATGTAAAGCATGCAATTGCGAAAGCAGCCCATGAAACACGTGTAACTGTTGTCACGTTGTGAGTCTGGCCGATTATCGTCATTCAGAGCTTGTGCAGCTCTTCTGGAGCAACTGCTGAGGCTGCACCAGCCGGCTGCTCTCGAATCGCTCTTGCTGTACTTTGATGGCATACTTAACGTGACGCGGCGGTGGCGCCGGTTCAAGTCGGACAAAATTTCTAACCAACATGCACTGCTTCAAGTCCAGTGCCGATGGGTCTGCAGCGCTGCATGAAGTCGAACACATCTAGTATTTATATAATCGTTGCACAAAAAAAACCCCCAGGAAAATAGTGGAAAATGTGTACAGACTAGTTTAAGCACAGAAAACCTCTGAGTCGGGCCCTTTCCCATCTACAGTCCTGGTACTTTTCCTTTAGTAATTTTCTAGATGAGAAATCTTACGAGGAACGGAACACCCGAGGAGACTTTTCCTCTGTTTCATTCGCATTGCCAAAAGTTACCACCGTAATGACGTCATCTAGTATCGACCATTTCTCTTCTGATGTGGTTGGAACGTGAAATTCAGTAGCAACAACAACAAAATCAGTGACACCGAAATCAACAACACTGACAGAGGACGCCGAGATCTGAGTCACACTTTTGTTAGGGCTGTTTTACACGAGCTTTGGCTGCATCCGAAAACGTTAATTGTTTAAACGACAGCGTTTTAGGATAAATGGAACTAAAGGAAACTGGTCTCTGAACAGTTTAAAAAGCACCTTATTTCATCCTACCTCCTTATATAGTCCCCGAAGGCAGCATCTTCCCATCTTCGGAAGCAGTCAGTGTCTTCAGGTTACAGTTTAAACTAGGCGCGAGAGCTGTGTGTGTGGAGCACCGTGCTGGTGCAGCCGCAGTGAGAGATGAGACGAGCGGTCAGACCACCACGCAGCACGCGCTGAACTCAGCAGATAACGTGTTGAAAGCACTATAAATCTATTTATCAACACAATCTTTTACATGACTCTTATGACTCAACATAAATTACTGTACTGAAATAATTGACTTAAAAAATGCATCTTGATGCAAGTTACCACACAGTAACAGGCACACAATACTTCCTTCATGTAAACTAGATTTCATGACGGTTTAGTGTATAATAGAGTTCAGTTACCCACTCTCGATAAACATCTGAATATTTATATCCATCATCCCAGGAAAAATTCAGTGTAGTAATCCTGATATTACTTTATTTTCTGTATAGTCACACAGTACAAACAGAACAGATGCGGTGAAAACTCAAAGCGTGTCTCCCGATGACGTTACGCACACACACACGTGAAACGGGTGATCCTCTTTGGATACTTTGTTGGTTTTATTTTATTTCTGTGAAGGGAATTGTAAAATTAGCGCAATCCTCTTAGTACCATGCTAGCAGCTAGTTGTTTACAATGGTGGCTGTGGACTCCTCTCCTTTCTCTATGCTTTGTGTGTCATAGGATTTTTACCCATCATAGGCTGCAGCACCTCCCATAGTCTCCCACAGTCCCTATACACCTCCAAAGTACCTACTCCTAGTAGGAGCTAAAAATCCTCCCAAAACGGCTCAGAGGAACTACAGTATAGTTCCTTAGATGCGAAAGCGACGAAGAGTATTAGTCCTGGAGGAAAGTACCTAAAACGGGCTTTAGTACTGCCAGTGGGAAAGGGCCTAATTAGGTACTGTATGACCTCTACATTCATTGGCATGAATATATTTTGTTTGTAGGAGCTAACTGGTAAAGAAGATGACAAGATTTATCGTGGCATCAACAACTACCACAAATTTATTAAACCAAAAGATTCCACCATGGGCAATGCCTCCTCTGGTATGGTTAGGTGAGTCAATATTTATGGTCGTCCAATAAACAGCTGAGCATGTTTAGTGGGATTAGATCTGTTTTTGAGGAAACTGATTGTACTTGATCCATCACCCACCATGTCTTCCTGTGTATGTGATAGGAAAGGACCAATCCGAGCACCTGAGCACCTCAGGGCCACAGTGCGATGGGATTACCAGCCTGACATATGTAAAGACTACAAAGAGACCGGTTTCTGTGGGTTTGGAGGTGAGTAGGAAAAAGCAGCTGGTTTCTTCACTATACTGATAATTTGTAATTGACGTTGACACTCTCTGCTGGTGGGTGATGTAGTTCAGTGTTTTCACTTAAAAAGAAAAAATTAGTATTACACAATCATGTTTTTCCAAACCTGAACGACTTTTTTTTTTTCTTTTCTTCCATGGAACACAAAAAATGTTAGGTAGAATGTTAGTGAGTGACACCATTCACTTTCATTGCATCTTGTTTTCCATACAATGAAAGTGGATGGTGACGGAGGCTGTCAGTCCCTGACATTCTGCCTAACATCTCCTTTTGTGTGCCACAGAAAGGAGAAAGTCATTCTGGTTTAGAACGGGATGAGGGTGAGTTAATGACAACAGAATTTTTAATTTTGGGGTAAGCTGTTCTTTTAAAGTCGGCATGAAATGGAAGTTGCGACGACTTCCGTATTGTGACGTATTTCCAAGTGAAATGGCTTATCGAACAAGAAAAAAAGTAGGGTGGTGACTTGATTTTATCCATTGTTTGTTGAATGGATTGTAAAAGGTGGGCGTTGCATACCAGGATGGAGGGAGATCTGAATGCGAGTTTGCAGCTGACACAGACACAAACATATACCACTTTCACAGTGCTCGTTTCAGAGCTGGTTACTGGGGAAATTGAGCAGCGACCTCAACACACTGATGATCAACTGATAACATAAGTGCAGGAGCACATCGCGGCCTTTGCTTACGATGAGGCTGTAGCCATTGAAAAATGACAGAGTAAAAGATATTTCAACATTTTGAACAATACACTAAATATAAAGGGGGGAAAAACACTTACTCGTGCTGTACATCCCAAGATATCTGCATTTAAAAATATGAATAAACTCCTGACACATCAGAAACACTTGTATTTAGTAGTGATCACCTCAGCAATTCAGGTGTGAAATGTCTTTGAACACATCCGTGAATTTGCCATTTTTCCTCCTTCCTTATTTTGTAAGCCCCTTTGGATAAAAGTGACTGCTAAATGAATAAATGTACAGTAAATGTACTATGAGTTTTGAAGGAAAACAGCTGAAAACACCTTTTCATCTCTGCATTAGCTGCTTTGATGGCAGGTTTGTGTATATGACTTTTGATGGGGCGGGGTCAGCAGAGAAGAGTTAGTCATTTCACCGGAAGAGCAAGCTTTTTATATTTTATAAAATAGCCTATATGTATGGATGAATCATTCATAATAAGATCAGTAACATGCATTAAAAATACATTTAGGGTCAGTTGTGATTTCATGACGACTTTAATGTCTATTCTACTTATTACTTCATTTATACTTTTAAGCGAATCCCCCCCAGATTTCTGAAGTTGGACATTTGAGGATTCTGTCCCTTTTCTTCCAGTGACCTTCCAGTCTTTAATATTACTATCATAACATTTAGAGACCAAATCAAATGACAAATTACCCAGCAGGAGCACTCACATTTTCTTTATTTATCCTCAGACAGCTGCAAGTTCCTGCATGACCGCTCAGACTACAAGCATGGCTGGCAGATCGAGCGAGAGCTTGAAGAGGGAAGATACGGGGCCAATGGTGAGTCCTCTTCAGATATACAATGTATTCAAAACATATCCACTTGTATTGTACATTCTGAAACATGATGGTTGTCTTTAAATCACAGATGAGGAGAACTATGAAGTGAGCAGCGATGATGAAGATCTGCCTTTCAAGTGTTTCATCTGTAGAGAAACTTTCAAGAACCCTATTATTACAAAGTCAGTCCTGTGCACATGCTATGCTGCATTAAGCCATGACCAGTTTGAATTGCTAATGCTGTTACCCACTCTTGCCATAGAACAAATCCAACTTATGCTAACACTTCACATTGTATAAATCATATCTAAATTGATTGAGATTAAATTTGCATGTCAGCTACATATTGACATTGTCAATGTAAAAGTATCATTTCTATTTCGGAGTTAACTCATTCATTTTCTAGGTGCCGGCACTATTTCTGTGAGAGCTGTGCTCTCCAGCACTACCGCAAGTCTAAGCGCTGCTATATTTGTAACCAACAGACCAATGGAGTCTTCAACCCTGCCAAAGGTAATCATCCGCAAACAAACCTTAAATAGTTTGCATCAGACTACGCAACATACTTTGAGATTAATGTTGTTAGGGTTCCTCACAACCCTATCTGTCATGTAAATTCTATAATTTCACTCGTTAAGATTACATGGTCTGAAAAGGTTATGGAATGGATTTTGGCATATATTAAATATAACTATTGATGTTGGAGTGTTATTGTGGTGTAATTAGTTAAGCCTCGTATTTCTCTTTTTCCTCTCTTAGAGCTAATGGCTAAGATTCAGAAACACCAGGCAGCTGCTGACCAGCCTCCCTCAGACGAGGATGACTAGTGCTTCAAAGTCTCCATTTTGCCTCATAGCTTTATCATAATACTTTAGAATTTCCTTCCGAGTTGTGCATTTTCCAAACTTAATAAAAATGTGGGTTTCTATTTTGTAGAAATGCTTTCATAACTCCCATGAACATGAAGCTTTACATGGCATGCCATAAACTGTACAATATGTACAGTTTAATGAGAAATCAAAGCTTAAGCATGTAATTTCTTTACCATTACGAAATGGAAAAAACAGCTGTAATGCAACAAGTAGATGTGGAATTTGTGTAAGTAGCATTAATAAATTGTTTTTTACAACAGTAAAAATGTAACATTTATTTAATTTACCAATTGGTAAATTAGCTGAAAATAAACACAGACATGTCCACTGAAGTACCTCCTTCTCATGACAAAAACAGAAATTAATCTCTGCTACAGTAGAGCAGAACTCAAATTTTTAAATGGATGATTGTAACAGATGGCAAGAAAAAACACAGTCTTGTCTTCCAGCATTTGTGGTACCATTTGTTGCTTCAGTGTTATTTCTGGTGGAGTTACCAATTATGAAGAGGGAAGAAATTTCAGTAACACAACTCACAGGGAAGGTGATCCAGCCATAGATTGGACAGTGTTGTTTTTAGGTAAACTGAATCAACCCATGTCGTTCTCGGTTGACTTCAAAGCTCTTTATGCTTCACTTGACAAATCCAATTGACATGGGAATTCATGTACTTAATGTGCCCTTAAGCCCTGCTTTATATGTGAACAAAACTCTTGTGATCCCTGTGTTGCTGCCAGCTGCGCTACGCTAGAAGACATTTATAGAGTGTCATTAGTGCTTTTGAAGCACATAGAACGTTTCAGTAGCCTCAAGTGATCATTGTAACATGGCAAGCCTGTAAGTGTAAAGTATAGTAAGTGCTTTAGCAAGGCTATGGTAGCTGCTGGCTTTTCATTTCTTTGTAAGAAAATGCTTCTCCTTGTACTTGATATACAAAATGACAAAGACATCAAGAAACATTCCAGCGTTCCTTGTAGAATCTCCTTATAACGTCTATTCCACATTCATAGAACAAGTCTTCCTTTGTTATAACAGCAAAATCATCCACAACTCCCAATCATGCTTTCTCATAAGAGTCCCATCAGAGTCCTATGGTCACTAAGCCCTGTACATCTATTCCATCATCCCCTCTATTTCTTATCTACTCAGAAGTCCCAGTCATCAACATCCAGCTGGCTCAGATCAGACTCCAGACTGGCCAGCCCAGTGGGGGAATACTGAGTTTGGTTGCACTCTAGACTGCTGATTGGGGAAACTGGACGCAGAAGCTCAGGAAGAACCTCAGATGGTCTGCGCTTAATCTGAAATGTCACATGGACCAGAATGAACCATTAAATCAAAGATAAGTCAATGTATGACCACTTAAATTTTTAAAAACGTGTACAAATATGTCAAATATTTGCTCAAAATAAGGCGTTACCTGTTTGAAGAAGGAATGGCCTATCAAAGTGCTGGCAGAGGGTCTGTGGGGAGACATAACAAATAAGTAAGTTCAGGTTTTAACTTTAAGTGTGAGATAGGCAATTACTTCTTAATTAAAAAACACACTGCAATTTTTTGTTCATGTTGTGATGGGCAATATGACAGTGGTCTAGGACTTTATACTGACACCTATTGCCCTAGATCAGTGTTTCCCAAACTTTATTCTGCCACGGCACACTTTTTACAAATAAAAAAATATATCACGGCACACCACTATCCCACATAACCATCGTCAATAGTTTTCCTTTTCAAGAACTTGTCCATGTTTTCTGTCCATCTTTGTAGCGCATTTACTTATAATGTTTGAAATTCGGCTATGCAAAAAACGCAAGTCACATAGGTACGCTGTATGAGATAAGTGGCAAGGGTGCTAATCATGTAATGAAAAACAACAAATTTGCTTCTTTTCTCATTTGTAGATTTGTTCTTGCAATGCCATAGCAAATTACAGGGATGCAAACTCATGAGGGGCGAAAAAGGTAAGACAATCACTGGTCCACGAACATTTTTTCTGGGAATATTGTTTTTTAAAGAATAAGCTAAAAGCATCAATTCCAGTGATTTTAGTGATTCAAGTATATCAAATTAACTGCACAATTGTGCAGAATTAGCTGCAAAAAGAAAGAGTATTTTGGTGAGGCTTGCTTCTGTTTCACAAATTTGTTCAATTTTATTAACTGATTAGTTCAGTAACCCCTTCTGGAAATGTCACTATGTGGCGACAAATAAGCATCTTATGTGCTATGAGTGAGTCAGTGAATCATTCTGAGTCGTTCATGACCGAAATCTACAAAGAGAATTTATAGTGTTTAAGCATTAAAAGAACAAAGCAGATCAACAGTCTTCCTTCAGTCAGAGCATTATTTTTCATCCAAAAAGACAACAATAATTGTCTAATAAAAGTGAGCTTCAATAATGTCCTTACCTTCTCCTTTATTAAAACTTGCATGGCTACAAATCTACTGACTTAAGTATAAGAATTATAAACACAAAGCAGATCTAAGGTATCATTTTCCTACAATAGCCTATTTAAACTGCTAAGCATGGCTTTTATCAGAAAAGACCACAATAATAGACAAATAATAATAATTTTGAGTTTCAATAATGTTCTTTCATCATTGTAAAGGGCATTTCAGTTGAGTCAAGGCATCAACGCTCTGTTCAACGCCAGCGTCAAGCGGCGCATTGCCCTCCACGTGACGAGTTGCAGAAAGAGTCACAGAGGGGCGATTTTATGAGTTTGCCACGTAAGAAAGCGGGAGGTGTCCACAATAAACATTGAAAACATGTATTTGGAAGAGAGAGAGAAAAAAACCTGCCAGTTTCATTTATAGCAGAAAGTAATAAAAGGACTCGTTTATGTTTAGGTCTAAGCGTTTTCTTGGTGAATTTAAGTTAGTTAAATAACTGGGGTCTCTGATATTCGTAAACGATATGGTAATATTTAATTAAAAGAAATTATGAGACATTCAATATCTCTTCACAAATTTGGACAGTTTTTTTATATTTATTGTTGCTTTGTACTCTCAAAGACATTATTGGTTAAGCAAAAACTTGTGTGTGAAAAACACTTTGGTGTAAAGTGACGTCACTTCATAGACTTCAGTGTATTCTGCAGCGCTGACACGAGTCATGTGAAAGACCCTTAACGCCTATAAATATCACTCACTTTTGTTATAGGAGAGTTATAAAGATGTAAAGAGAAAAGAAAACAGATTTTACAGGTGTACTTTTAGTCTAATACTTTATTTTAATTATATATTAATATAATTATACATATTAAATACTCTGCACCCATCTACTGAGGTACTTCAACTTGGCAATTAACATTCCTTGCGTATGAACATCATATTTACGGGCAAATTGGCATAATTTTTTTAAGACATTTCCGTTGAAGCAAAGAATTGTGGGTTGTGAGTGCCCACGAAGGATACACCTCATGCATCCTCCGAATTCCCGTGAAAGTAGGTCGCATTCTAAGGCTGCATTCGAAGTGTCCTACTCACTTTTCTGAAACGAGACAGCCTCGATGACGTATGCGGCCGACAAATGCGACCTCCGGAGGACGCATCCTTCCAAACGAGACACAGCCATTATTTGTTTAAAGGAGGACGCTCGGTATACTGCATCCTTCAAAGGACGCGTCCTACCTAGCACGCAGCCTTCGAAACGAGACACAGCTCAAATCTGATTGGCTGACTTCTACAGGATTTCCGAGAGCTTAGTTTGCGCTGGTCCGTGTGGAAGCACGAGTTGAGTTCACAAGGTTCCGTTTTGATACAATGAGTGCTTTTGAAGTTTACTTTTTGTTTACTTAGTTATGTCTGTGAAGTACTATGTTATGAGGTTCTGTGCTGTACTTACACTCGCTACAAATTTTCCGCTATTTCCCCGTGTTTTCTGTGCAATTGCTCGCGGAGAATCGTGCGCCATTATATAAATTATTTATTTTCCCATGCCGGTGTTGTGGTTGTGGGAGAGAAAGCTGAACCAAAAGCGTATAATCACGTGATTATTATAACCTCACATAACCTAATGAACTCATGCATAGCCTCATGTGACCCAGAATGAGTGCAAGACAGTGAACAATAGCCTAGTTTCCATCCACTTTTCATGCTGTTTTGTTATCGACAAAGTGAAAATGCCTACAAAATTTTTTGCGAAATTTGCCGTCTTCTGCCCATTTCCATTCAAATGGCCTTTTATTGATAAAAACGGTGTGCGTGATGACGTAATTCCTAAAAAAACACTTTGTCACATAAGTTTTGGTTTATCGCAAAATAAATTTGCCCTTAAGCCGTTTCCATTCAGAAATGTGCGTTTATCGCTAATTCGCCTCCCAGATGTCCCTAATTTTTTTCCTCCGTTTTGGTAAAATGGGGAGAGTATTGAGACAATTCATTGAAATTAGCCAGTTTACGGTCATTTTAATTTCACAAATAAAAGCAATCAGAAGATGAGGAATTGCAATCAAAAGGGAGCAGCTGCCCTTCTGATGGGACTGTAATATTGGACCTGATATTGCGCCTATCGCAGGTTGCCACTGGTTCCGACCCGAAAACGAAATCATCATGGCCCTGTTCAAACTGGCAACCTGCACCAAGTAGTGGGGAAAACTTTCAGTCTTAGTATAAGGATCATCCATCGATGTGTATATACTGTGTGCACAGCTATTAAAGAAAATGTACATATGATACATTTCTGATGTTCAATAGGCTATTTTGAACAATCATCTAATGTATCAGCATCAGAACTACATTATGTCCCAATGTTATGTTTTATGTCCCCCGTTAATGCCAATTTTCTCGACAAAAAGTGTTTCCAAACCAGTTTTCGTGACATTTGAAATATCAACATAGAGTTTATGTGCTAGATTTAAACTGAAAAATATTATGTCGACACTTGTGAAATTTTAGCGATAATTTGCGTTTCCATCAGCTTTATTTTGATGCGCTAAAACTTTTTACGCAAAAAATCCTTGGATGGAAACATAGTTAATGATAGAAGGAATCTAAGGGGGGTTGACTGCGTGAGAGGCGGGGAGTAACCCACGCACATCCGCAAACCCCATAATATTAAAATAGATACAAGAAACTGATCAACGACAGTGGGAAAACAATGGTGTGATTATGATGACGCAGACAGTTTTCAGAAACACGTCAATCTAGGAAAGCAACAATATGATGACGCAGGCAGTTTTTAGAAATATGGCAATCTAAGAAAGCAACAATAAGTAAGAGGGGCAACTAGACTATAAAAGATGAAGCCCCATAGCCTCAGTTCAGTTGCTCTTGAGACCAACTCGGTTTATTGTGGTATATTGGACCCAACTCTACAATAAACCTATATTCTGTATTTACTACTGAAGCCTCCTGAGTCTTTGATAATACTTTGGCTGATTCTTTGTGTCGACTAACCCATGACACGGTTCAACTGGTTTTCATGTTAACTGGTGACCTTCTTCCGTTTTACACCATGTGAGAACAACCGGCGGCAGATTTGTTGATTCCGAAAATCATGCTCCTGACACAATATTTTGCTCTCCATTCAATGTAAACTTACTAAATGTTGCAGGCATCATTGTATGGATTAAAATAAGTGGTATTATTAGATCGAATGGCAGAAGTACGAGGAAGGAGATTTGAACTCGGTCATCAATAACATGAATGCGTCAAGCACTAGGAAGGGTAATCGAGCCTGAAATCATGATCGTGCCTAGAGACTGCAATGGCAAGATGTACAGTGAAAAAGGAGTTTGGTCTGTTCTCACCCAAAACCAACTGAATCACTTCAGAAGACATTGATTAAACCACTGGATTCATATGGATTACTTTTATGCTGACTTTATCTCCTTTTTGGAGCTTCAAAGGTCACCATTCACTTGCATTGTTTGGACCTACAGAGCTGAAATATTCTTTTAAAAATCTTAGTTTGTGTTCAGCAGAAGAAAGAAAGTCATACACATCTGGGATGGCATGAGGGTGAGTAAATGATGAGAGAATTTACATTTTTGGGTGAACTATCCCTTTAATGAGGAAAAAATATTGTTGTTTATGTTGTTTACCTTTTCTCGGGGTCTCTCTGTAGACAAAGTTCCACAAAGGCATGGAAGTGAGGACTGAAAGTCCGGCTGTAAGGGTTTCCCCCAGAGGAGGATGAGGGCTCTCCATTAGTGTGGTGAGCTCCTCCAGCACTGGGGCCCTCGCAGATCCCAGAGTCGGCCCCTGAGCGAGATGGCTTCATGCTCAGTTCTTCAGGGGGAATGGTGGTGGTGTCCAGTAGGCAATGGACTGTACCATTCAACTTTTCTAACAACATCTGACAAATACAGAAAGAAGGTTAATGAATGAGTGTGAATGGGAAGACAAAAAGGAGAGAAAGCAAAAAGCAACATGAAAGATGTATAACTTACCTGCGTAGCAGGCATATCTTTAAAGGGCACGTGTCCATTCGCTAGCTCGCATGCAGTGATGCCCAAACTGTAGATATCTGAGCGGAAGTCATATCCCTGAAGATTCTGTTATATGGAAATACACAATAACCTTAAGCTATAAGTCTGAAAAGAAAATTATATGCACATTATGTGCCTCTTTCTGCTTGAGATTGCATTTTATGCATCAAAAGTACCTGCTGCAAAACCTCTGGACTGAGCCAAGGTAATACTTTAACACTGTACTGGGGGAAATCATGGACGACGCGTGCTCTCTGACCATGACGGATCAAACTAAAGATACTCCTAAGACCAGAGAGATACACATGTCCATCTGCCGAAATCAGCACATGGCTTGCCTGCACACTCCTATAAATACAGAATAAGACAATAACAAAAAATACAAACATTTGCTCATTGTTCAGTAAACCATGTCACATATCGGTTTCTGTCAACTTCAATATTTATTACTAATACCCTAATACAATTAATCATATGAAAGACACAAGGTTGAAAATTGGTTGTGACAGTTGTGTATTGGTCTCACCGGTGAACATAACCCATCTGATGTATGTACTCCAGGGCTCTTAGAACACCCAGCAATATGTAGGCAATTGTCTGCTCACTCAAACCATCAGTAAAATGTGTACTAATTAAATCCCGTGCTGATCCTGATGGAGAACATAAACAAATAAACTAAAGTAAAAACTTTTGGTTCATTGGTCATAGCAGATACCGAATTCAGAATTGATGTAGTGCCCTCTCTGTTTACCGTAAGCCATGAAGGGTGTGATCACCCACAGTTCATTCTCAGCAATGAAGACACTCTTGTATGGGAGGATACAGGGGTGGTGGAACAGCTTAGAGACATGGAGTTCTCCCTTAGAAAAACAACAACAACGAGAAGTAGTGATTAAAATGCAAAAGCAAACAACGTTTCCTACAGAATTTTAGTTTTTCTTCAGTGGGGGATTTTGTGAATCTTTGAGCGATTCATTAAAAAAAAAGCACATCAAAAGTCATTTGTTCTTAAATCAGACTACATTTGCCACACTGTTGGTTTTTGTTTTCAGGCACAATAACACAATAGAAAGACATGTTTTCTATTTATTATCTCTGATCTTATTTTGCAGTACCCAGCCTTTTTTTAATCAATGGTAAATCACATTAAATTCCGACTGCAAGCTCACAACTCGAGTAATTTCTTTTGCAGTGGTGCTGTGATATTTTTATAAAATGGATAGTTCCTGTTCTGGATGCTGACTGGTCAATAAAGTGTTCCAACCATGCTAAAATAAACAATATAGGAAAAGCTATGATGCAAAATGCCTGTTTCCTAGCTGCACTGATTTTCATTGTGCAGCATCTGTGGAGGCCAGCTATTAACCTTAGCACTAGGTAGGTTTCACAAGTAAGGGACTATATCCACTGGGCATCATGCCTAACAACGCCCTTAAGCCTTGACAATATTTACAATATAGCACAGCCTCTCATACCTCATTGCACAGATATATATTTAGTACAAAAATCGGTGTAGACTAGGACATACACTGAAAAATGGGAAAGCAGCTCTATTGAAAATACTAAATCAGTACACTTGAAATCAACTTAATAGATTTATGTTTGAGAACATAATTGTATTGCCTTAAGTCCAAGTTATATTTAACAGTCATCAAAAAGTGATATGATCACATTGCTATAAAATATTCAAATGGATTCAGATGTCTAACAGATGGTGTACACTCAAAGTGATTTTTACTGCTTAATTTACTTATTTAAAATGAGCTAATGCAAAAATTATTTAGCATTTGGTCTCAATTTGATTGTGTACAATCCATCCATGTTAACTTAATCAAATTGTGTTCGGACTATGTGAATAATTGTTGTTGCATCAATGTATTGCTAAAACCAGGCAGGGGATTTCCAGATGCCAGCATGCTTTGCATTAGATTGGATTGGGAGAGTGATTTTTAAAATTAAGAGTTTTTTTTAATGTATTTATACGCAAAATGAAACAAGTATGGGACTTGTTAGTGTTTAATGTTCTGTTATGCTGGGATTTAGAGGCGTTTCTGTCATGTTGAATTTTTTTGGAGGTTACCATTCTGGAGAAGAGTGGAGCTAATGGTTAGTTCGAGGTTGGGTACATTACTACTGGAAAATCAGTATGTATTGGTTTTTTATGAAGCAAATACTGATGGATTATCAGTATAATGACTAATTGAGTTTCTGTAAACCCTCAGCAGAACAATACTTGTCTTACAGTACAAAAAGATATATATAATATATATATATATATATATATATATAAAATATGCTAATGTATTTGTTGCTAGCTAGCAACAAGCTGAAAGGTTCAACAAAGTTATTTGAACAGATCAAAATTAAGTTGTGTTAAAACAATTCATTTAGGTTTACGCTACACAAAGTCTTTGAGTAGAGCCTACATTTAAATTTAATATAGAAGAAACTCATTTTCATTGTGTGGAACCAATGTCCACAATTGAATTAAGTTGAAACAAATATATATATTTTTTTTCAGTGTATGAAGCCTTACTGTCACCTATACAGACCTGTAAGTAATTGACCATGTCATTGGTGCAGGAGTCCAGGTCAATGCGTCGGATTGCCACATGCTCCCCTGTAGGTTTGTATCTGGCCAGGTTAACTGTCATCAAGTACTCAAAACCCCGACCTAAAGAGGCAAAGACACATTGCACACCACATTTGTAGAAATAATGTAGGATAGAAAACCGAAAACGTAGTGGGATTTCTGTTCTAGTGCTTCTGTTGGGACTCACCTATGAGAGTGAGCAGCTCATAAGCGTTACTGTCAGACAGAAAGCTTTCCATGGTGTCCCTGTGTGGGAAAGGGTTCAGAGACTCTTCACTGTCCTCATTGGCCTGAGACAATAAACAAAGTCATTAGTTCAATGAGGCAACACAAAATGCTTACAGAGCAACTTGCCCATACTCTCATCCTGTACTGTATGCTACTGGAGGCGGAGCTAAAATTACACCTGCAAACTGACCAGGTTCCAGAACATTCCTATCACTCATCCAATCAAAACATTTATATAGCACACAAATTCAAGGAAAAGAACGTAAGGATGCAAAAAAAAAGTCTGTACTTTCGCTCACAAAATTGGTGGAATTTATTCTGACCAAACAAGGACAAGTGAGGTTTCAAACAAGAAGCTCTTAGTTAGGGACGCACCGGCAATCATCGGTATTTACAGATAAAAGGAATTATCTGTGCTATCGGACATTGGCAATGAAGACTGTTTCCTGTCGATCAAAAGGGGGTGGAAAAATGCATCAGACAACTAGCCTTCAACTTGTGCTTTGTGTGAAAGAAAATGTCTGTTGTGTGGAATAACTTTGAATTGGGTGACAAAGAGAGCAGAATCATTCAAGCTTTATCATTCAGAATTCAGTTAAAGGGGTAGTTCACCCAAAAATGAAAATTCTCTCATCATTTACTCACCTTCATGCCATCCCAGATGTGTATGACTTTCTTTCTACTGCTGAACACAAATTAAGATTTTTAAAAGAATATTTCAGCTCTGTAGGTCCATTCATTGCAAGTGAATGGTGATCAGGCCTTTGAAGCTCCAAAAAGCATATAAAGTCAGCATAAGTAATCCATATAACTCCAGTGGTTTAATCAGTGTCTTCTGAAGCAATCCAGTTGGTTTTGGGTGAAAACAGACCAAAATCTTTTTACACTGTACATCTTGTCATTGCAGTCTCTAGGCAGGATTTCAGGCTTGATTACACTTCTTAGTGTTTGACACATGCGCAGAGCGCTAGATAGCGATATAGGAAGTGTAATCGAGCTTGAAATCATGATCGCCAAGGAGACTGGTTTCAAGATGTACAGTTCAAAAGGAGTTACATTTTGGTCTGTTCTTACCCCAAAACAACTGGATCACTTCTTAAGAAATGGACTGAACCACTGGAGTCTGATGAATTACTTTTATGTTGACTTAATCTGCTTTTTGGAGCTTCATGTGTCTGATCACCATTCACTTGCATTGTATGGATCTATAGAGCTGAAAATATTCTTCTAAAAATCTTAATTTGTGTTCTGCAGAAGAAAGTCATACACATCTTAGATGTTATGAGGGTGAAAACATTTTTATTTTTGGGCAAACTAAACCTTT